>NC_143519.1:43104023-43408114 GCF_031878675.1 Megascapheus bottae
CACCAGACAGCTTATAATGTACCAAGCGTTTTTTTTCTTTCATTGACATTATTTTTAAAATGGATACAATAATGCCTGTGTTATCTAGCCAAATGTTGGATGTGGAATAAAAAAAAGACTCTCCCTGGCTGCAAACTTCCTTGGACAAAGCAGATTAGCTGATTGAAAATTTCTACTTTTATGACATTGCCTTTGACCAACCTTCACAGTATCTCAAGTTTTCTCTTCTTTGTCCTACACATGACAATGCCCCTTCTTCTCAGAAGCAAGGGGCATTAGGTTGGATAGGTCTTGAGAACTGCAATCTAATGACTAAATTGTGTTGTATTATCAAAAAGACAAAAAAATAACTCCGCTTGATCAAAGTATGCCCTGGTGTGTTAAGAATTCAGTGATTTTCTCCAGACTATCCAATTTGTTGGTGCATAAATACAATAATCTCTCATCCTTTGTATTTCAGTGGTACTAGTTACAATCTCTTCATTTATGATTTCATTTAAGTCTTACTTTTTATAATTTGGCTCTGTTAATTTTATCTTCACAAAAAAATCAGCTTTTATTCTCAGTGATTTTTTTCTCTTATCAATGTAGTGCCTATTTCATTTATTAATCTGCTGATTATCAATATTGCTTTCCTTTTAGCCTTCTTTTCTTTTGGCCTTAGTGTGTTCCTTTTTTAGTTCCTTGAGGTGAGATTTTTTGGACACCCTTTTTTGGCAGTGTAAGTCTTGGAATGTTATCTAAGACATTTTTTATAAGACTTTGAACATGGAAAGATTACTGAAAATCAGAAGTACTCAGAAGATATTCTTCTGGTCTTTAGTATCCCATAGTGGGAGTATAATGACATACATCAGTGGTATTCTGCAGCCAGAGGACATTGATTTCAACTTCCTGTAACATGTTACAGAATTTGCACGTTGCCCAACATATTTATTATTAAATATTAAGTCCATAAACTCATAACTTTATATTAACCTATAAACAAATTTTAGTTTCTCATGTTTCCAAGGTTCTTATATGTGTGTGTCATAGACAAAACCATTATCATGCATATGTGAGATACAATTTTATTTTATTGAACATATTTTTCTAACTGCTTTCAGTGATATCACACTGGTAGCTTGAAGTCACTATATTAAGAATACTTATACCTCATAAACTAGAAAATGTTACAAACCAGGTACTGTTGTTGTTCAGTGTCTGAACATGGCTTTAATGATGGGTCTTGTTCGTCTTCTTGACTTTTTTTTTTTTTTACTATTTCTGGTCCTCCCCCACTGAGGTTGTGGTGGCAGTTTTAGACGTATTCTACAGAGAAAAGAATCAACACTTTCAAAATGACCCACTTGTCATTGTGATTCAGAGAAGGCAGAGACCTGGACTTTGAGTTTTTCTGTGTTTGCTGTAACTGCATGACTCAGAGACTGTGTGGGGGAGGGGACAGGAGAGCATATATTGTTATCCAGGATTTGGCAGGTCATGGCAACAATGTCAACTGAGTATTTTCCTCAAAGTACCAATCTGTACTGAGAAGAAAAGGTGGAAGACTCAGAAACAAAAGGGCAGGGATCTGAAATAAGCTGCATAAAAATGAGTGAATAATTGATTCCCAAAATTACTAGTGAGGGATTGTAGAATTCGCTCAGTGGAAGAGCATTGGCTTGGCAAGTGCAAGGCCCTGAGTTTAGAACCCAGTGCTGAGAAAAAATAAAAATATTAGTTATGAGGGAAAAAATTAATGATAAAAATATGCAGAAAAATTCAAGAATATATGATAAAATAGTAAAACATAAACTGCTTTAACTCTGAAGCTTATTGTTTTTGTATTTCAGGAGAATTTTATAGTTTTTAGTTTTATTTCATCCACTGTTTTTAATAAAGAGGAAAAAAGCAGAGAACTGGGAGTGTAGTTGAATTCTAAATTAGAGACCTGGTAAGCCAGCACCTTTCAATTTCATGCAGTCTGATAAGCTTTGAATTGACACAATAAGTTTCACAGTGGGTGTCATAATTTATGAACAGGTACATCCAAAATTATATTCTGATATGATAAGTCTACAATTATGTTTCAAGTCAACATGGGAATTGCATTGTCAAGGGAATAAATCTAATGAAAAAGCTGCAGGGAAAATTGTTCATCATGTTCAAAAGGGACACAAGAATCAATATAAGGTCTGTATGTTACATAGTTTTGTAGGGCTTTTATTAAATGAACAGATATTGAAAAGATTTTCTAACCATTTTCTCAGAATTAACTAGAGTATTATGGTAGACAGTAAAGCCTGAGATTTGGCATTAAGGTCTCTCTCATGGGAGTGGCCATAAACCTAGATGGAGAATCTCTTGAAGAGCCCTGATCAGGGTAAAGTTAGACTCAGGTATGGCTGTCAGGTGAGACACAAGGAGGAAGGAAAATGAAAATACCTGAAACCAAACAAATTTATTTCTCACAGGTGTCACAAAGGTTAAGAATGCTGATAAGAAGCCAACAAGAAGTCTAGAGGGAAGGAAGCAGAGAACTTAACCTGTACATGAGAAGAAGGAGGGAGCAAGGGAAAGAAGACCCATTTGAGGTCATGCTGTTACTAAGGCACTGAGCACTGTCCTACGGGTTTTTCTGCAGGAGTTGTAGATTGGCTACTTTAAAGACAACACACGTGATGGGGACAAATAATTTATAAGCCTTTGGAGTTGATTTGAGTTAGTGAAATGAAGACTAAATGGCCCATATGGTAGACACCTAGGGAGAGGAAGTTTTAACTAGTCTAGAGGTAAAATGATATCATTGGGTTTCAAATACCTTATGTCAGGCTAAGAGTAGGTCTTTCAAGCAGCAACTACATTAAATATATTTATGGTATATATTTTTCAAAGATATTATGTTGGCTTTACTATGAGTTTTAAGATAGAGCAGAGTATGTATTTCTGTCCTGCCTCAGATACAAACACATAGCAGTAATATAAAAATGGGAAGAAACTGGGATATTTTTGGTTAAACAGTTTGGGAACAGAAAGGCAAAATAGTAAGTAAAGCTGTTATGCTATTGTTCTCTGACAAAGGTGGTTCATCTACAGTGAAGGACTTGAGGCAGGCTTATTACGCCTTAGAGTGAAGTCCTGGAGCATACCACTCTCAAACTGAGTTTGAAAGTAGACAAGAATAATTAAATTAGCCATGTTCTGGTAGCTCAAGCCTGTAATCCTAGCCACTCAGGAGGCTGAGATCTGAAGATCCTGGAAAGCAGCCTGGGCAGGAAAGTCAGTGAGACTCTTATCTCCAATAAGAGAAAAAGCTGTAAGTTATGCTGTGGTTCCAGGGGTAGAGTGTTAGCCTTAAGCACAAAGAGGCTCAGAGACAGCACCTGGCCCTGAGTTCAAGCCCCATGACAGGAAGAAGAAGAAAAATAATTAAAGCGAGGCAAATTTAAGATATAAAGTCAGCATAGAGCATCTTAGTAGAATGAAGGGGTGAAATTCATACAAATCCTCTTAACTCACACTGGAAAAGCACTTGAGAGTATCTAACAACCTAGCATGAGTTTTTTAAAATCAGCAAAGGCAGGAAAAGGGAATTTCTTCAGCCTGTTAAAATGATTTATAAAAACTCACAGTTTGAAATGGAGCTATGGCTCAAAGTGGTAGAGTACTAGCCATGAGCCAAAAAGCTTGGGGATCGCATTTAGGAGGTGAGTTCAAGACCCACAACCAGCACAAAAAGAAAAAAAAGAAAACAAAAAAGAAACTGATGGGAAAGATTAAGCAAAACTATCAATGCAAAGGAAATTGTTTATATATATTTGTGCCAGTCCTGTGCTTAAACTCAGGGGCCTGGAAAATATCCCTGAGCTTTTCCTTTTCTTTCTTTCTTTCTTTCTTTCTTTCTTTCTTTCTTTCTTCCTTCCTTCCTTCCTTCCTTCCTTCCTTCCTTCCTTCCTTTCTTTCTTTCTTTCTTTTTGTGGTAATAGGGCTTGAACTCTGGGCCTGAGTGCTGTCCCTGTGCTCTTCAGCTCAAGGCTACTCCAGTACCCTTGAGCCAAGCCCCACTTCCTATATTCTAGGGGTTAATTGGAAATAAGAGTCTCAGGTCCTTTTGTGTCTGGGCTGGCTTTGATCCTTGTGCATGTGTATGTATGTGTGTGTTGCATATGGGTATGTAGACCTTTGCATGATTCTTAAATATAATCCTGTTATACAGCATACTTTTGCGCTTTTTTTCCAACAGTGCAAATGAGTAAGTATAGGTGATTTTCTAGCAGCTATTTTTCTTTTCTTTTCTTTCTTTTTTGTTCAGTCCTGGGGCTTGAACTCAGGGCCTGAGCACTGTTCTTGGACTTTCTCAAGGTTAGAACCTTACAATTTGAGCCACAGCAATACTTCCAGCTTTTTTTTTTAAATGTATATGGTACCAAGGAATCGAACCTGGGTCTTTATGCATCCTAGGTAAGCACTCTACCTCTAGGCCAAATTCCTAGCATATAGGCAGTTTTCAAGATTTGCTATTTATAGGCTATTTGAACATTTTTCAACCCATATAGTCCATTATTTAATTTGTTTCACCTTTTGAATGTTTTTCCTATGCTACGATCATTATGATTAATAGCATGAAACACTGTACCAACTTGTTTTTTTGTTGTTGTTGTTGTTTTTTTGCCAGTCCTGGGCTTTGGCTCAGGGCCTGAGCACTGTCCTTGGACTTTCTCAAGGCTAGAGCTCTACCACTTGAGCCTCAGCACCACTTCCGGCTTTTTTCTATGTATGTGGTACCAAGGAATCGAACCCCGGTCTTTGTGCATGCTAAGCAAGCACTTTAACCACTAGGCCAAACTCCCAGCCCCCAACTTGTTTTTTGAGATAGGGTCATGGTATTTTCTCTTCCCCTCCTTCCCCTGCCCCAGGTTGGCCCCAAACCACAATCTTCCTATTTTTGCCTTTCATGTAGCTGGGATTCACCATGCCTGACAATTTTTAATGAAAAGGGATTGAATTCACCAATGAACTGTGTAGTATAAATATCTTCAATGTATATATAAAGCAAAAATTGAAAGCACTTTAAAGGGAGACCTGACAAATTTATTTTAGTGGGTATTTCAACATACTTTTCTCAATTCAATATGAAAAAAAACCATATTAAAACTAAAGGAAATATTTTAAAAATCAACCATCCTGCAGTGAATTAATTATTACAAGAATATTCTTCACAAGTGCACATCAAAATTTAAAAAAAAAATCTTGTCTAATTGATTTCAGACTAACAAGCTCAACAATTTCAGAAATAGAGACCAAATTCTGTCGTTCATGCTCTCTCCCTTGACATGACTTCCCAGTGTTTGTTTTTTTTTTTTTTTTTAATTTTTCCTCTTTCTCTTTAGGATGAGGCATCCAATTAATACAAATCAGAATTTCCTTATAATCAGTTTGGGTCAGACATGTGGTGAGTTTGTTCACGTTAGTTTGCAAGATAACAGCGCCTAAGCTGTCACTCAACATGTTTGTCTTAAGTACCTTAAGAGGATCATCTCTACAGGACGTTGAACTCAATGCTGTTAGTACATGGCCTTAACATTTCCCTTCTAATGCCTCTGGATATCTAATGCAATCAAATTTCTATAGTGTATACCATAACATATTTTATCTTAACACTAAGGCAAACATAATTACAATAACAATGTTCATAACAATAGTAGTGATTGCTAGATGTTCTAAGCACTTGCTATATCCCTGATTTGTTTTAAAATAATAGTTGTCTGGAACTCATCAAGTCCATTGAGGTATTTTACACTCATTTGTTTTATCTAATTCGATCCTACAAAATCTTATGAAGTGGCATTATGCCCTTTCCCCTTTTATAGAAGAAATGCAGCTCAGAAAATATGAGAAACTTGTCCAAAGTTACAAAGCTAATGTGGCATAAAGAGCTCTCTGATTCCAGAGTCAAATTGGCATAGCCTGTCATGTGTTCTTTCTCCAGGTTTCATTTTGTTTCTTCTCCCTTGTCTTCTTAGGAACTTTTCTTTCAAGGAAAAAAAGTAACTGATGGCTACTGAAGGTAATAACTTCTCCAAGGTGACAGAGTTACAGAGGGACAAAGGTCTTGGAAAATCTGGTTGCCTGATTTCACACTTGTGTCTGTCTGTTCAGAACAGAGATTCACTGGAGCATGCATACTGGAAAAGGAATTATGTGTTCTGACAAAATCCTTGGCCAGCCACTTGTATTTTACAGTTAAAATACAAGCTATTTTTCTTGGCTATTATTTCAACTAATACTTGCTTAAATCAAAAGGGTCTATTGAACAGACAGCAATCTGGAAGCTGAGTCCCTTCCAGGTTTTACTTGAACATGAGGCATATAAAATTGCACTTGTCAGTTTATTTTTTAATACAAGGCCAAGATCTCTTATCTGAAGATGGAGATCCTAATATGAAGGTTTTGTTGTTGTTGTTGTTGTAATCTTTTTGGCAACACCCAAGTTCTTAGTGAATTTGCTTGGAATTTGAGATTAAAGTAATGGAAAGACACCTAAGATACAATCTAGATGCCACAGCATTTTAACACCAATTTCTGAAACATCTGTAGTTCGGCATAAGTATGTCACATTCATTTAACAACGGGGATGCATTCTGGAATTGTCAGCAGATCTATCATTAGGTGGGCATCACAGCCAGTGCTTAGACAACTAAGATGGCTAACATGTCTCCAAGGGATATAGTCACCAGAGATCCCTGTGGCATCAAGAATTTAACCCAGGCCTTCTCACTTCTCCTCCAATAGTGCCTTTCCTTTAGTGGACATGGTAAGATCTGAGATTCAAATTTGCAAACATAGATGGAGTAGTTTGCCTCTGCTTCAGAGAGCTTTGTCCTTTGACTCCTATATCCCATCTTATTTCTAGAAGAAAAGAGTATGCTGCGGGTCCTTTGTGGCTCTGTTTTGGGTATAACTCTTTAGAAAACTGAGAATTTGACTGGCTAGTCTGTATTGTAATTTCTAGCATTCTATAAGAAGGGGGATTGATTTAGAGGTGGACCCTAGGACTTCTGAGTTCCTTCACTAAAATGCCTGTCTTCATGATGATATGACTAAAAGTAAATTCAATGTGTGTATGTGGTGGCTGAGGATATAATGGGCAGTGATCCTGTAATGGGCGTCACACCTGTCTGCTGCACTGCTATCACCACACTGTTTTGTACACAGTAATCGCTTAATACATGTTTGTTGGCTAGTTTAATAACTAACTGACCAGTAAGGTTTCTAATCCCTCAAGGGTTAGTTGGTGACTGATGAATTGAGCCTGGATGATAGCCTAGAAACTGCAGGTAAGTCTTTCATTCATTTCACGTCATGACCATCTGCACAGCGCCACTTTTAGTGTGTAGATACATTGTCGAGAATTCAAGGAAATTGCGGAGCACTGCAGCTCACATCTATAAACCTATACACCCTCATGAGCCTAAAACCTTAAAGACCACAGCTTGAAGCCAACCTGGCAGATAATTTTATGAGATGCCCCCCCATCTCTAAAATAACCAGCAAAGGCTAGACTGGAGATATGGCTGAAGTAGTAGAGCACCAGTCATGATCAAGAAAACAGGAGACCCGTGGTAGTGTTTGCCTAGCATGCCCTAAGACCAGGGTTTGATTCCTTGGTACCACATGTATAGAAAAAGCTGCAAGGGGTGCTGTGGCTCAAGTAGCAAAGCTCTTGAGAAAGCCTTAGGCCCTGAGTTCAAGCCCTGGAACTGGCAAAGAAAAAGAAAACAAGAGACCCTGAGTTTAAGCTACAGTACTGGCAAAGAAGTTGAATAAATAGCTTTTATAGGATATATATATATATATATATATATATATATATATATATATATATTCCAGAGGTTTTAGTTAGTAGCTAGTTGGATATCTAGAAGAGGCAATATTTTAAATCATTTCTGCTCCTATATCACACATTTAAACATATGAAACTCAAAATAACTGCTTGTATTCTATATACAGAGAGTTATTTTTATAAACCAAAGACACCTCAGCATGTCTCAGCTACATATTAAAATAATTGAGTGGGATGATCTTAATGTATTTTAGTTCATCTTTTGGCGTGACATTCAAATTTAGAATTGAGATAAAGCCAAAATGTGTAGAAACATATGCTCACTGCTTTCTCCTTTTGCCACTCTGTCTCCATATTTTAGAATCTTCCCAGGAATATCTTCTATTCTCTGGCCAATGACTCTCTCTCTCTCTCTCCATCGTCCTCTTCACATGATTGCACTTAAATCAAAACATAATATTAGAATTTAAAGGGATGCATTTTTAAGTTGAGGAGAGACACTCAGTGGAATTTTCCTTTCCGCAGGTAATTAGCAAGTTTAATTAAAGAGAAAGACCTGATGGAATGTTCTGTGTCTGCAGAATGGAGGAGATGAGTTGGAGGTAGAGTTAAGTAGAAAGCTTGGAGACTTAGAGAGTGATCAACCAAATCCTTACCTAGCAAATCCTTATCTAGCAAATCCTTATCTAGCAAATCCTTACCTAGATTAGGTCAAGAGTTTATACTTCAGCTAATTAACACGGGGCTGGGGTATACTTTGCACGTTAGCAGGAAATTTGGATTTATGAGCAGTTTTATAGAAGATTTAATGAGAAATCTTGAAAAACCAGAGCCTTTAAGATATGACTATCGGCTCATACTTTGTAGCTTTTGAAGCACATTATATAAGCTCTTTTGGTTCCATAAAATACAAATAGGTTTATGTTAAGGATTAAATGAAATAATATAGGGTAGAAAATGTACTTTGGCAATATCCAGTGGACATTAGGGTATGTATCTAATCACTCTAATTTCAGTACTTTAGGAAGCCTAACAACTGCACTCAAGAAGGCCCCAGAGAGAAGACAATAGATGTAAAGGAATGAGAGGTGGAACTATGGCTGGGTACCTCCTATGGCCCTGGGATAACTACCAGAGGAACTAAATCAAATAGGCTTGAGTCAGAGTTGATTGGGGCTGACAGTAGGCAGAAAGAGAGCAAGAACAAATGGTACCCTTGCTGCATCTGGCAGTTACTTAAACTTCTGACTCATCTGTATGTCATTTTAGGTGTTTGGATTATAAAAGCAGTACAAATCCTGCCATCAAAAACAGGAAGTTTCATTATAAATTAAAGGTCTCTACTGAGTAGGTAACATTTCTAAGCTATTTGCAGTTAGCACACACTAAAATAGGATATCCAACCTTGAACAGATTCTGCTTTCACCCTGGGACTTTAATTGGACAGCAAGGGCACATACATCATCTTGAATCTTATTTACTAATACTAAATCAAGAGGAAACTTTCCGGAAACACAGAGACAAGTTGAGCAAGCAAGTCTGCCCCAGAATTGCACCGTATTGATTTGGTACTAAAACAGAACAGAAACGTTTCACTAAAACATGTCTGTTTAATCAGCTCTGAAGAGGACTGAGAAAGAGACAGAAAGCTTGCATATTTGTTCTCCGTGAATCCTGGATAAGTCAGGTTGCAAGGGAAAATCTTGATGGGTTAGAATTCGCTGTGCACTCTTGCACGAGAGAAGTTTAGTAGCAATGAATTATTCCTGGAAAATGCAAAGTGTAAAGCAGATGACATTGAGCCTTTTCCACATCTCTGGGATAGAGCAAGGAGAAACTGTATACCAGCTGAACATTCCAACAATCTTCCAGGACTACAAAGAGTTCTTGTTAACTACAGGAGAACCTTTTTTTTGCCTTTTCTTTTATTTTCATACACCAAGACAGAAATGTAGAGTAATAAATTAGAGAATAGCCTTTTCCCCCAAAACAAGTGCTGAAATGTAAAGAAAACAAAAATGTGCTTTCTAATTTCTATCATGACATTAAGATGAGTAATAGAGTCTTCCCCCGAGTGATGCTTGAACATCTCACTCAAGAATATGAACATTATAGATGGTTGCATTCAGAAAGCCCTCTGCAGAAGAAACACAATTTACAATTGCTTTGTTGTTTACCATATATCCAGGCCTTATGACAACTGAAGAACTCTTAGGGGAGCTCTATTTACAGTAGGGCCAAACTACAGTGCCTACCCAGGATGGAAGCAGAGAATAAGGGGGCAGGGACCCTCCCCTAGGAATAGGGGAAAAGAGTGGGTTGGGATGCTCTTGCAGGAAGAAATAAATTGCAGAATTCTCTCTCTCCTCTCTTTCTCATTCTAACCCCTTCCTCTCTCTCTCTCTCCCTTTTTTCTCCCTCCATTTCTGCATTGATTTAGGAAGTGGGGAGGAGAGTGTATCAACTAAGTTGATGCTTTAGCTCCTAGTTCCTCCTTTCCATGAATGATAGATTAGGAACAGGACAAAAGGTCAAGATAAAGGAGAGCCATCAACTTGGGTTCAGGGTTAGTGACAGGGATAAAATGGATCTTAAAGTCGGTACAGGAATGGTAGCTAGAGTTCTAGGCCAGAGGACATCTATTTCCACAGACAGGGCTGGGAGTCACCTCAATATACCAGATAAAGAGATGAATAATGATGAAAGGAAGAGGGAGGAGCTCATTACGTAGCCTTGACATGCCCTGAGAAGAGGGAAGGGAAGCATTCTGCTCATCTTTGAGGCACAGATATGAACACTTGATTTAAATAGAGAAAGAAGAGAAGAGAAGTATGCATAAGTCAACAGTCCGAGGTAGAGTGTGGTCTGGCTGATCCATTATCTAAGCTCTGGTTCAGTAGGGGCTCCAGAGAAGTTGCCATACATGGCTGGCATCTTTTGAGGGGACCAGTCGGGTTCCCAGGAGAGCATTGCTGCCCCAAGATGCAGCCTTATCCTTAGAGATAATTATCCTTACCTACACGATGGTCTGTCTCGGGATAGTTTTGATCGCTTGTCATGAAAATATTATTGGTAATTCTTGTCCTTCTGCAACTGGACTTGGGTGGAGAAGAGACTTAGAGCAAGGGAAACATGCTAAACAAAGGCAGGATTGTCAGGTTTGCATCCCACTCTTGGTAACTGATGGGCTCAAGTTAGGAGTCAGTGTGTGTGTGTGTGTGTGTGTGTGTGTGTGTGTGTGTGTGTGTGTGTGTGTGTGTGTGTGCACGCTTCTAAGCAAGAGTCATTTTGAAGTATCTACTGTAGAAGTAACCAATGTTGTTAGAGAATAGAACATGGAGATACCTGAGTATCCAAGGGTTACATTTGCTCAATGTGCTGAGTCTCACTAAGGTTCAAATTTTATTTTCTGTCATCCATTCTACTCTTAGCTACTAGTCTGTAGACTCGGCTCTAGTTGATTTTATAGAAAAAGGAAATGAAGTCAAGTGGTTGTGGCTTATGCCTGTAATTCTATATATTCAGGATGGTGAGAGGTGAGAATCACAGTTCTAAACCAGCCAGTCCCCTTATGAGTATATTTATACACACACACGTGCACGTGCATGCACAGAGAGAGAGAAAGAGAGGGGAAGAAAGAGTGAGGGAGAGGAGAGGGGGGAGGGAGAGAAACTTATGGCTGTACAGGGAAATGAATCAGGTCTAGAATATTTACTTCAGACCCTTGGATCAAACGCATTCTTAATTGGGGTTGTAATGAACTATCTTACATGCACAAATAGATCACTTTTCTGTTTCTGTCAAACCTTTCTGGATCCTTCTGTTTCATTCTGTCACATAGCACCTCTGGGAAATATGCTTCCAAAAGATTAGGTCTGCTTGGTTTCATCCTGCACCACCTGATTACAGCTTCATGACTCAGACCTATCTTTGGAGACACATAAGAGCATCAGCAGTCATGGCACAGAGTGTTGTGCCTTTATATTTTGGTAACTGGTTATTGGTTTTGCTCAGTGAATGCTTCCTTTCCCATCTAGTCTTAGGTAATCTGTCTATTGAGGAAAAGGTACTATATAGCTTATCCTTGTGTATGAAGAACTAAGACCCAGATGGGCTAATCAGCCTGACCAACATTCCCTGAAAAGTTTTCAACACTACTTTTGGGCACTTGTAATTTGAATTAGCCCTTTTAAGCCAAAAGGAGTTAGGAGACTGTTTTTTAAAAGTACTTCTCACAGAAAAAGAATCTGAGGTTATCAAGGTCATACAGCTAATTGTTGACAGGTCTACACCCCCTCTCCCCCCCCCCCCCCACAGACATTTATCTCACCCTCCTCTGGAGCTCTTGGCAAATGTTTTACTCAGTAAACAGGAAAAGATCCACCTTGGTATCTGTTGGGAAGGGATCTAAGGGCTAATTCTAATATTCAAATTATTGGGCCCATGACCACCCTTTCAGAAAGCAGATCCTTCCAGTTTGTAAGTATAATCAGAGTTGCAAGAACTCCTTTTTTAAAAAGCTGTAGATAATTACCAAAAAAATATCTTGATAGCTTATAAAACCAGCAAATTCTGACAGAATAAAAAGAACGTGTTCACTCTTCCCCCAGGGGATAGGGAGGATGGAATAGCTGTGTGAGAAAATAAACACCAGTCTGGCAGGAGGAACTGTCCTTTCTGTCTTTCAGATACAGTCAGAAGAGCATTTGTCCAGGTGGAGGCAGCTCTCTTACAACCATGAGGAGCTAAGCCTAAGATGACTGGCCCATATGCTGAAGACAGAGGAAGAGACATGCTTGGATCTTTGATGATATTGCACTATCATCAAGTTTACTCTCAGTTACCGATTGCTTGCCATGGTGACATGCTGAAATCAACATGTATCTCCTCCTAATTTTGTATTTCATTGCTATTGCTGGTAGCATGTAATTATCTGTGGCAGGTATAGATACACCATGGAAAACTGCAAATGCCACAAACCAGCGCTTCATAATTTTCTGATGTCAATTGCTAAGCCAGGTATCTGTAGAAGACTAAAATATAATGTATATTTTGCCAGTCCTGGTGCATGAACTCAGTGCCTGGGCACTGTCCTGGAGCATTCTCAAGGCTTAGGACTCTGTCACTTGAGCCTCAGCACCACTTCTGGCTTTTCCTGTGATATCAAGGAATTGAACCCAGAGCTTTGCCCATGCTATCTAGCACTCTACCACTAGCCTATGCTCCTGACCTAATGCACTCTTTAAATGAAGCCACATTAAGTTGCAAAGTCTACCCATTAATTGATACAGTAGCCTGGAAGAAGAACTTATGTCTCCCACTCTTAAGGACATTGGGTTGAACCTATGCAATAGCAGTACTCACAAGACACTAGGTTGGAAATGAACTTTAAAACTTGGTGGAGGAGGGGGGAGACAGGAGGTAGAGGAAAAGTGGAAGAAAAATGAGAAAGTAGGGATAGCAATGTTCGATAAAAAATGTACTCCTTGCCTTATTTACCTTTACTATAAAATTAAATTTACAAAGGAATCTAAAGTATACAAATGAAGAAGAGGGGAAAAATGTAGTCAATAATCCAATGTATACCCTACAAAATTTAAGAAGAGAGAGGGAAGGGGTAGGAAGAGGTAAGAATGCTGAAAGATGTGACATTGATCAAGATACATTGTACTGATGAACTGCTTTGTCAAAAAGCAATCTCTTGGTCAATTACTTAAGATAATAATTTAAAAAATAGAAAAAAAATCTAAAAATGAAACAAAACCAAAAACGAACTCGTAGCTCCCATCATTCCATACAGGTAATCACCATAGAGGGTTGCGGCTCTGTGGTACATTGCAATTAAATTCCCATGTTTCACCCTGCCATCAGGGCCAGGGGACTCACAGCGGTCTCCTTTACTATACTTACGATATGTCATCAAGTACAAGGAAGGTCTGAGGAAAGCAACCTGCATAGGCATACAAGCCAGATGCTTAGTTTCAGCAAACCAGAATTCCAACCTTGTTTTGTCTTAGCTGAATCATTTAAACCACTTATCTCTTTTGTAAAATTGTACTTTATTATAAAGGTGATATACAAAGGGGTTATAGTTACATAAGTAAGGTAATGAGTATAATTCATAGACGACTACTGTGTGAAAATGATCCTTTCATGGGTGAAAGTGCATATATGATTCCATAAAATGATCATCTTTATTTTTTTTCCATGAGTGATGAATGTCACTTGCAAAGTATAGGAGTCTTCACCTGGGCATCCGAAAGCCACACAATCACAAGAAAGACACTATTGCATTGGAGTACCTCCTATCTTACCTGTGAAGTGGCACAATGATATATGCGTAGCCATATACTCGGAGAAGTGCCTAAGATTAGTCTTTTATATCTTATTTTAAAGGACTCATTATTAACATCGGTATCTCTATTCATTTTGGTGGTATTCAGATCTCCCTATATCCTGTACACTCTTCATTTACAGCTTGCTAAGTTCCCTCTGATCAGAACCCTTCATGAGAATTAGTCTTAGAGGAAGAGTGGTTGCTCTTGCTAGCCATTCGCACCACTGCCTCCTCCTGCCTCATTTGAGGGATCTGATGGAGCTTGGCCAGCTAAGCAGGCCTTCCCACCAGGGACTTCAAATCTCTGTTTTGCCGATTAGTATGGTAGCAGTGAATGTTTGGAAGCTACTTCCCATAGCCCACAGGATCATGTGATCCCTGCCCTGGTTCTAGAGCTGCTGTTTCTAAAACGTGGTATCTAGGTTCCCTTAGCTTTCTAATTACATTGTTTTACATGTGAAATAAGTAAGGTCTTTACAACACAATAACAGCATGAATTTACCAATGATGGTATTGATCACGAATCTTTTGTGCCTAACTTAGAAAATAAAGTAGGTACCATAAAGACAAACATACATAAAGTTTGGGAACAAATGTGATTAATGCATATGTAGAACAATCTAATGACGAGAATCTGAAGTTTGGCACTACCTGGAAAACTCTTGTTGGTTCCCGTTAGTTATTCACGGGAACATAGAGGCTGAGGTTTCCTAATTATGACATGAAAACTTGCCACGGACATTCTCTAGACGAGAGAATTCTGTGTCTCATAAGCATAAGAGGCTTTGGTTTGTACAACAAATGAATGGTCTAGGTGCAAAACCAGTTGCCTTAGCCAGGTGGCCAGGTAGGTGCTGCCAATACCCTTTGATATGAGACTTTAAAAATGTCTTAGGAACCTAAAGTTCGAATTCTCTATTTGTAGCTCTTGGCAATGGAAATTTCTGTCTTTAACAGAAACTATCCTGTCTTTTATCTGCCAAGGTGAATCAGTTGTCTAGTCCAAGCATGTTTTATTGATCGATTGTTTAACATCATTTGCTAAGAAATAATCAGTGTGCTAGGATGACATTCTGTATCGAAAGTGTAGAAGACATCATGCTATTTACTCAGGGGCAATATGGTCAACCTATATTTAGTTTCACCTTATTTATTCTGAATGCTTTTTTTTCACAACTGGTTTTGAAATCGGACAAGGATTGTATACTTCCTGAGATAGGAAGATTGAGTAGATGAAAACCTCACATTGATATCAAACTCTTCTTCCCCAGATCTTGTAGTTCAGGATAAGAACAATATCAACAATCTAGAAAGAAAAGGGATTTTAAAAATGCCACATGTATAGCCATTATGTTCAACCTAGCAGCAAGTTCATGTCCTATCATTCATAGAGGGATGGCTAAAGCTCAGAAAGGGTTAGAGATACTTCATGCTCACAGAATCTCTAAGTGACTTAGATTGTATCTCTCTACAATACTGGTGTCAGGAACTAACTTTCACATCCCAGCATGGCTGAAATTTCCCTGTTGCCATCTTTGTGACAGAGTGAATAGTGCTTTTCCTTACTTATTGGAAATGTATAGTGCAAATTGACTTCTAAGACTTGGAAACAGTTTCCTAATGACTATTTCTGCCTTGATACTCTGTATTTCATTGTCAAGAATGAAAAGAGAGCAAGAATAAGTTAAAATCCACCACTTCCCCACAGCATCATTGCCCTGAGTGGACAATTTAGCGGAAAAGTAGCATATATATGTATACAGACATATATGTATATATAGATATCACATATAAGTATATCTATATGTGGGTATATATGTAGATATGCATATATATGTATATGTGATATATCACTGGAAATTCACGGTTCTAGATAATACAGGGATTTTAAAGAGACTACAAACAAATCCTGATTTTCCTGAACATACCTTCTCTCAGTGTTTTAACTGTGTGCCCTGTGACCTATTGACAGTTGATATTAGACAAATCTAATATCTAACAGCATGGCTGTTATCCAATCACAAGAAGTGTGGGTCTAGAAAAATGCTTGGGAATAGCTTGTGTTTCATTTTTCTAGAACTGTCTTTATTCTATGGTCATTTGATAAGCAGTGTGATTTATGCGAAAGTTGTTATAGTCCAAATACATAGTTAAAAACTCACCTATGCCACTATTGCATTTTAAAGTAATGACTAGCATATATTCATGCATTCATACACTTTGTAACTCTTTGTTTTAAGTGTATGATTCCAGTATACTGATAGTTGTGAATCCATCACTGGCTCCCACGTTTTAGAAAGTTTCATCATCCTGAAAGGGCAGCCCATACCAATAAGCTCTTCCTTCTTTCTAAGCCGCTAAGAAAATCTCTCTTTTCTTCCATTCCCTATAGATTGATCTATTCTGCGCATTCTAAGTGGAATCACAAAATGTATGATCTTTTGTGACTGTCTTCTTTTTCTTAAAGTTTTCAAAGCTTATCTAAATTTTAGTATTTATAAAAATCATCATTCCATGAAATAGATATGGAATTTTTATTTATCCTTTCATCTAGATGGCTTATGCTTGCTGGTTAATACTTCTGGGACTAATATTGCTGTGAAAACCCACAAGCAAATTTTTGTGCATTTTGATTTCTTTTGGCCACATTGGAGTGGAACTTCTGGGTCATGTGCTGACATTCTTTTTAAAAAATAATTTTTATTATCTTTAAGTAGTTCTCCAAAGGAGTTGGGAGAGGATGAGAGGAGGAAAAGTAGGAGTAAAATATGGGAAGGTATGTCAATATTGAAGAAGTAATGTATACACTACCTGACGAATGGAACTGTAACCCCTCTATAAATCACCTGACAATAAAATGCAATAAAGGAGTTTATGAATACAACACACCATGATCAATGTCATCCCTTTCATCATTCTTTCTCATTCTTCCCAACCCTTCCCCTCCTCTCAACTTCCTTAATTTTTAAAATTGAATGTCAAGACCTCATTCTCTTCCTCTTATGCTCGCCTGTTTTTTTTTTTTTTGAGTACCTATGTCCTAGTAATCATTTTGCTGGAATGTGAGTTGGCCTTTCTAAGAAATTACCAAATTCTTGCTAGAAAATATTGTATTTCAGTAAATATATTTGTTTACATTTGTATACAATATAAAAGTGTTTGCTTGAGATAAAATGTTTGTTTTTTGTACAGTGACATTCTTTTTAACTTTTTTGAGTAACTGCCAGAGTTTTTCCAAAGTAACTGTGACATTTGACTCTATACCTTCAGAGTATAAGCATTTGACTTCTCTACATTTACACCAACCCACTCGTGTAGGCACCCTGTCCTCCTCTTCCCTGGGTTACTATTATGATAATCCTAGCTGGAATGAAGTTCTCTCTCTCCCTGAGGCTTTGATTAGCATGGCCCTCACAGTGTTCTGCATGCTTCCTGAGCTTTGTTGGCCATTTTGATGATTTCTTTTGAGTGTCTATATCCAAGTTACTTGCAGAGTATTCCAGTATGTGCAGTGGTTCAAGGCTGTAATCCTACGTACTCGAAGTAAAGATTGGAGTATCATTGTTTAATGCTAGCTGGAGCAAAAACAAGTTCATAAGACTCAATTCAATTATTAGCTGGGTCAATGGCACATACCTGTTGTCCCAGCTATGGGGAAACACAGTGGCTGGGCACAGCACAGGTTCCTGTCATCTCCAGTAACACAAAAAAAGCACAAATAAGAGGACTGCAGCCCATCCTGGTATGATCACCAAGTGAGAACTTAGCTTGGGGAAAAAAAGCAAAGAAGAATCTGAGCACTTGCATGACTAGGAGAAGTCCCTGAATTGAATTCCTAACATGAAAGGGGGAAGGAAGGGGAAGAGAAGAAGAGAAAGAGGGAGAGGGAAGAAGGGGAGGAGGGACTTCCTTATCTAATATGTCCTTTACAAATAGTCTCTTCCATTCTTTAATGTCTTTTCACATCCTTGAAAGTAGTCTCAAGGCAAGAAAGATTTTAATTTTGATAAAGTTCATTGATCGTTTGTGCTTTTGGTGCCACCTGTGAGGAATGATTGCCTAATCCAGTGTCACAGGAGGTATATGTATTTTTTGTATGAGAGCTATAGTTTGGGCTCTTATGTTTAGGTCTGTGATTTGCTTTAAATTAATTTTTAGATGTGGATGTGGGTAAGATCTAATTTGTTCTGTACATGAATATACAGCTGCTTCACATCATCTGTTGAAACAATTTTTCCAAATTGACTTGTACATTAGATTCCCAAGGCTTCCCTACCAAAATGTCACAAACAGGGTGGATGGAAACTATATATATTCATCGCGATGGGAGTTAAAGAGCAGAATTAAAGGAACTGTTGGAGCTAGGACCCTCCTAAATCCTTAGAAAATCCCTCCTTGGAGTTCCTGGCTCCTGGTGTTTGTAGGTAACTCCTACAGGTTACCTGTAAATTGCACACCCACAGAGGTATCTCCTCTAAATTGCATTACTCTGTTAACCTGTAACTGTTTTTCTGAGAATCTCTCTTTCTATAAGGCCACATCAAACGGAGTCCCCCCATCCCAGGATAACTTTTCTTAATAAACTACAACAGAAATAACCCAAATCCCAAATAAGGTAGCATTCTGAAGGCTTCAGATTGTCCTTTGGGGAGGACTGGCAGTCAGTGCTGTGCTTTCCCCAAACTCACGTCATTTTCATGAGAAACATAGTCGCCACAACCTAATATTCCCATGAGTATTAGCCATTCTGGTATCAACTGTATATCTGTAATTATAACCAAGCATCACTAACTCCAAGTCCCCATCTCATCATCTAAATGAGCTGTGAATGAGACTCGATGTATGATTCATGCTAGGACAACACTTCTCAGGGAAGTAAAAACCAGACCAAAAGTGACCTACTTCTAGAATGCAATAGTAGGACTACAGTAGGATAGACATAAAGGAGAACCAGGAAAGAGTTAACCAGTGGGAAGCCCAACATATCCTTTCATCTGCATTCCCTCTCTCCCCTCTGTCTGGAATTCTCACCACGTGCACGCTGGAATGTACTTTTCATTTTGTTCTACAGGTTTTAGAAGCTGCTTACTTTGCTCCTTTTTCCTTTCAGTTGAATACTGTCAATGAACCATTCATTGATATTTTAATTTTTGCCTGTTCAAATTCACTGTTGAGGAGGCTTGCAACTTTTGTTTAAGAAAAATTTGAGCTATTAGAGGGATTTATTTTGTGGGTCATGGGGCTTGAACTCGGCCTGGGCGCTGTCCCTGAGCTCTTCAGCTCAAGGCTACCACCCTACCCCTGGGCCTGGGCACTGTCCCTGAGTTCTTCAGCTCAAGGATACCACCCCACCCTTGAGCCAAGCCCCACTTCCCATTTTCTAGAGGTTAATTGGTTCTTTTGTGCCCAGACTGTCTTTGAACCTATATCCTCAGATCTCAGCCGCCTGAGTAGCTAGATTACAGGCAAAAGCCACCACACCCAGCTGCGATATTGGAGTTTTATCTGAGGAATTTATTTTTCTTTTTTTTTCTTTCTTTTTTGCCCACCCTGGGCTTGAGCTCATGGCCTGAGCACTGTTTTTGAGATTTCTCAAGGCTAGAGCTCTACCACTTGAGCCTCAGCACCACTTCTGGCTTTTGTCTGTGGATGTAGTATGAGGAATTAAACCCAGGTCTTCATGCTTGCTAGGCAAGCACTCTACCACTAGGCCAAACACCCAGCCCCAAGAGAAATTTCTTTTTAATTGTGTTAAAAGTAATTTCTGGGTTTATTTTCATGTTTAGGAATATCAGTTGCCTCTATTTTATGAACACATAAAATATTCCATATTGTGTAATATTCTGTCACGTATAGGTTATTGGCTTCTAACACTAAATAAAGCTTTAAAGAAACATAAATTCATTCTAGTACTGTTACCTCTAATGCTTTGCCTCCTTTATCTATTACCTTTTTCTTGTTTGTTTTGGGTATGCCTTGTGTTGAAAATTCACTTATCATATTTTCCTGTGATACAATGTGCTATTTTTAATGTCCATGCGTCTAGCTTTGCTTTTTATTCATTTTGAAAGAAAGTTTCTGGTAAAATTTAAATTATTACTTTTATTGCTTTTTATTATCTCTGCTTTAGGAACATCAGTTATCCTAATTATAGCTTGTGGTATCTTACTTTCAGCACTTACATGTTTCTCTTTTGTTGCATGATCTTTAGGGCTTTAAAAATTTCACATTTACTTTATCTGACTTGTGCAAGATAGTTGTCTATGCCAGTAATTCCATTTTCAGATATGTCTCTTCTCAGACTTTCTGTTTTAGCTTCATGTAGTTCATAAATTTTATAACCTACTTTAAAATTTTATTTTCTTGTTTAAAATTTCATCCATTAACTTTTACTTTATTGATTTTAATTTCACCATCAAGCTCTTGCTTTATTGAATATTCTAAGAGCTTCCATTGTGGCTCTAATTATGAAAAGTTCACTTCCCATGCGAGTAATTCTTTCTCCCAGACTGTGTACTTTAGGTTTTGTATATGTTTACAGGCTCTTTTTTTGGCTCTCAAATATTTATAGGGTTCTATGTTATTTCTGTTCATCAGTTTCCTTCAGTTCTACTCAGCTATTGTATTTCCTTTCAAACATGAATAGCTCTTTAAATCTCTTGTTAATTTATTGTTTTCCTCTAAGCTAGAATTCAAGGTCTTAGAATTTGTTGTCCTGATCAATGCAGGTTAGTAAAACCCTATTTCTTACATACTTTGAGATGCTTCTGTGACATCCCCTGTTTTCCAAGACTACTGTAATCCAGGATAAGAGATCACATTTAATCCATGCCTGCTTCCTAATGTTTGGGCAGATAAAAGACTTGCCTCCGTGATGTTAAAACTCCATTGATGGTAAGTGATTTCGATATAACCACCTTAGAAAGTGAATGATTCCAGATAAGTCCTGTCCTTTCAGCAGCACTCAGTGTATAGGCTCAAGACATGTTTGTCCATTCTTGAGTGCATTTCTATCTTCCACATTGACTTCCTTTATCAAATGCATCCTTCTCAGGAGAGGACTATTACAAACTCATTCTTACATTCCAGCAAGGTAGGTAGCCTATTGCTGAGAGCTTCTTTTGCCAGTGGTTCTAATACATTCCCAGAGACATGCATGATCAATGTGATCTGGGTCCCTTTTCCTCCCTCAAATACTTGGGGTCTTGGAAGTCAAGTGTTGGGATTGACTGAGTCTGGGTGCCAGTTCCTGGAGTTGAAAAATATAAGTCACATGTGAATCATAGGGCTGCAGGTGTTAAGTAAACTGGGATGATGTCATCAGAGGAAATGGAAGGGAAACGGCCTTAAATAGGTATGTATTACATCTTGCAGTGTTCATAACGTGTTGGTGGTTCTAATCTGATAGGAAATTTAGCAACCAGGTAACGACATGGTGCTAGTATTCTTCAAACCCTAGGCTGGTTGGTGTTTACTATATAAACATTAGGCATTTGTTTTATACTTGATAAATGAAACATTTATATATAATTAATACAATTAATTTGTAGCTTTATGACATAATAGCTAAAGATTCATATGCAAGGTAAAATTTAAATTTTGTTTTGACTGTATGTGTTCTATTCAGTCATCACCTTTATGATCTGACTCCACTTGTACTTGATTACATATAAAATCTTATCTTCGGTTTAGTATCTGGGTCCTCAGTTCTATTCCATTGGTCTTCAGGCCTGTTCCTGTGCCAGTACCAAGCTGTTTTGAGAATTATAGCTCTGTAATAGAGTCTAAAGTTTGGAATTGAAATTCCTCCAGCGCTGTTCTTTCTGCTAAGAAGTGTTTTTGCTATACGGGGTCTTTTATTATTCCATATGAAATTTTGGATTGCCTCTTCTATTTCTTTAAAGAATGACATTGGGATATTGATGGGTATTGCGTTGAATTTGTACATAGCCCTTGGCAAGATTGTCATTTTTCACGATGTTGATTCTTCCAATCCAGGAGGTTTTTCCATTTCCTTAGTTCTGCTTTAATTTCCTTTTTCAAGGTTTTAAAGTTTTCATCAAAAAGATCCTTTACATTCTTAGTTAAGCTAATTCCTAGGTACATTATTTTCTTTGAGGCTATTGCAAAAGGAATTGCTTTCCTGATTGTTACCTCATTCCTCTCACTGTTGGCGTAGAGGAAGGCAGTTGATTTTTGAGGGTTAATTTTATAGCCTGCTACTCTTCCAAAGTTTTGAATCAGCTCAAGGAGCTTAGGAGTAGAGTATATAGGATTCTTTAAATACAGAATCATGTCATCTGCAAAAAGGGATAGTTTTACTTCCTCTTTCCCTATTTGGATCCCTTTTATGCTTGCTTCTTGCCTTATTGCACTGGCTAGGAATTCTAATACTATGTTAAAGAGGAGTGGAGAGAGTGGGCATCCTTGTCTCGTTCCTGATTTTAGAGGGAATAGCTTTAGTTTTTCGCCATTAAGTATAATACTAGCTGTGGGTTTGTCATACACAGCCTTTATTACATTGAGGAATGTTCCTTGGATTCCTAGTTTCTCCAGAGCTTTTAACATAAAGGGGTGTTGGATCTTGTCAAATGCCTTTTCCGCATCTATTGAGACAATCATGTGATTTTTGTCCTTGCTCCTGTTGATGTGTTGAATTATATTAATTGATTTGCATATGTTGAACCAGCTTTGCCTTCCTGTGATGAATCCTAATCTTTGACAAGGGAGCCAAAAAAATAGAATGGAAGAAAGACAGCCTCTTCAACAAGTTGTGCTGGCAGAACTGGTTAAGCACCTGCAGAAAACTAAAGCTGGATCCTTCTTTGTCACCTTGCACTAGAATTAACTCCAAATGGATCAAAGACCTGGAGGTAAAAGCTGACACACTGAAAACTCTACAGGAAGGAATAGGAAATACACTAGGCCTCCTTGGCACAGGTCGAAACTTTCTTAATAAGGACCAAGAATCACAACAAATCAGAGAAAGGCTGGATAAGTGGGACTGCATTAAACTGCAGAGCTTTTGCATGGCAAAGGACATAGCAACTAAACTAATCAGGAAGCCTACAGAGTGGGAGAAGATCTTCACCAACCAAACAACGGACAAAGGCCTCATATCTAAAATATATCAACAACACAAAAAATTGAATCACTCCAAATCTAACCTCCAAAATAACAACCATCCCATTAAAAAATGGGCCAAAGACTTAAAGAGAGTCTTCTCTGAAGAAGAAACAAAAATGGCCTATAGACACATGAAGAAATGCTCAACATCTCTGGTCATAAAAGAAATGCAAATCAAAACAACTCTAAGATTCCACCTCACTCCAGCTAGAATGGCCAGGATCAGGAAAACGAATGACAACAGATGCTGGAGGGGATGTGGCCAGGAGGGATCACTACTACACTGTTGGTGGGAGTGCACACTCGTTCAACCACTATGGAAAGCAGTGTGGCAGTGCCTCAAAAGGTGAAACATAGAACTCCCCTATGACCCAGCAATTCCACTACTTGGCATTTACCCAACCATCCAGAAACAAGGACATACTAAACCCACTAGCACAACAATGTTCATTGCAGCACTATTCACCATAGCAAAGATATGGAACCAACCTAGATGTCCCTCAGTTGATGAGTGGATCAACAAGTTGTGGTATTTGTACACAATGGAATTCTATGCTGCTGTCAGAAAGAATGACATCGCCCCATTTGTTAGGAAATGGAAAGACTTAGAAAAAATCATATTAAGTGAAGTAAGCCAGACTCAAAGGAACTTAGGCTCAATGGTTTCCCTCATTCGTCATAATCAGTAGAAACCTTGGGCTCTACTAGCAGAGATTTGCAATAGAGCAAAATCTTGATACATAAGGACATATAATGTGAAGCTAATTAAAAGGACCTCCAGGATAGTGAAACAAAAGCCATATAATGAATGATTGTTGTCCTTAATGTACTATGTTGTCTCTCATCTCCTTTGCTGTCCCTTGTTATCTCATATTGGTATAGTATCTCACTTTGTTATCTGATATATTGAATTTACTTGTATTTGGATATTTGAAATTTGATAGGGAAGGGGGGAAAACCAAGACGGGTGGGGGGTGTGGGGGGGGAGGGAAACGGGTACCAAAACATGTGAAAGGGTATCAATGTATGTGAATTAACGCACCTTCTATCTGGCAAATATCATGTAACCCTTTTACTAATTACAATAAAAAAGAAAAAAAAAACAAAAAAGAAAGGATAAAAAAAATTAAAAAAAATTAAAAAAAAATTAAAAAAAATAGAAAAATCTTATGTTCTTAGTAATTCAATTTGATGAAAGGACTATTTTCCTGAATGTTAAGCTCACTTTAAAAATAAATTATCTTTAAGTAGTTGCATAAAAAAAGCTGCCATTTGGGGCCGGGAGTTTGGCCTAGTGGTTAAAGTGCTTGCATAGCATGCATGAAGACCCGGGTTCGATTCCTCGGTACCACATACATAGAAAAAAGCCGGAAGTGGTGCTGAGGCTCAAGTGGTAGAGATCTAGCCTTGAGAAAGTCCAAGGACAGTGCTCAGGCCCTGAGCTTAAGCTCAGGACTGGCAAAAAAAAAAAGCTGCCATTTACCAAAGCAGTTTATGAATACAATACACCTTGATCAATGTCACCCCTTTAAATAACTCAGCCTTTTCCCTACTTTTCTTGATTTTGTAGTTTATATATTGAATCCCTGACTGCATTCTCCCTGTGTTTACCTGTTTGCTCTTCTACCCCTTTTCTCTTGATGCCACCCTACCCCTTTCAAGTACTTGCTTTCTAGTGTCTATTTTGTTGAACTTTGACTTTGTCTTTCTAAGGAATTACACTTTCCTTTTTTGCCCATCCTAGGACTTGAACTCAGGGCCTGAGCACTGTCCTTTGACTTCTCTCAAGCCTAGAGCTTTATCACTTGAGCCACAGCACCACTTCTGGCTTTTTCTTTTTCTTCATATACTTTTATTGTAATTAATAGAAGGGTTACATTATATTCACCAGATAGAAGGTGCATTACTTCACAAACATTGATACCCTTTCTCATGTCTTGGTCCCCATTTCCCACCCCCCCCATCCCCGTCCTCATCTTGTTTTCCTCCCTTCCTTATCCTATTCCAAATAACCAAATAAACATATATACAATATATCAGGTAACAAGGTAAAATACTGTAACCATATGAGATAACCAAGGGACAGCAAAGAGAGGAGAGATAACATAGTACATTAAGGACAATAATCACTCATATGGCTTTTGTTTCTATATCCTAGAGATCTCTGGCTTTTTCTATATATGTGGTACTGAGGAATCAAACCCAGGTCTTTGTGCATGCAAAGCAAGCACTCTTCCACTAGGCCAAACTCGCGGCCTCAGGAATTATACTGTTTGAATTCTCCCTTAGAACTACTGTTTTTTCAGTTAATACATTCATATACACTTGCATATAATCTGACATATTATGAGTTTTTAGTTAATTCTAACTTTCACTTAGAAGGGAAAACATGTATTCTTTGTCTCTCTGGGCCTGATTTATTTCATTTAATATATTTTATTCCTGGTATTACCATTTTTTACAAATGATAAAATGTCATTCTTTCTAAATTTTCAAAGAACAACCTGAGTCTCCTCAGAAGAAGTAATTAAGGTTTTCATTATAAACAAGAAATCCTTACCAGACAGCTAAAATGTTTGAGTACAATACATTACCTTTTTTGTTCTAAAGCTTGGGCTTAAACTCAAGGCCTGGGCACTTCTTCTTAATGTTTTTGTTCAAGACTGATACTCTACCACTTGAGCCGGCTTTACTTTTGTATTTTTGCTGGTTACTTGGAGATGAAAGTCTCATAGTCTTTCATGCTTGAGCTAGCTTCAATCCATGATACTCAGCTCTCAGACTCCTGAATAACCAGGATTATAGATGAGAATCAGTAGCTTTTGGACACTATACTTTATGGGAATATGTCCCATAAAGATTTCAAGAAATGGCTTGTTACACACTTGATGGTTCTGTCCTTTTGTAATGTGAATTATAAATAAGAGGTCTCACTTGTCTGAAACATCATGTAGCAAGTACCTAGATCTTGACATACCTCATATTCTCCATGATTATAAGTTAATATTTAAAGATAGTGCCTTATTACAAGATTATCCTTAGATATGAATATGAGAGTTTAATTGTATATTGCCTCTGAAAGTGGAGCAGCTCTATGTGGGTTACAGCTTTTGTAAAGTTGATATTTTTGTTAGAAATTGTTCACAGTATCTTGGAATCTATAAGAGCTGTAAATCTTAATGGCACTATTAAATCCTTTTATTCTAATGGTCTGGAAAGAACAAAATATTTAGCACTATAAACATAAATAACGCTCATCCCTAAAGAGTTAAGAATTTTGTTGTATTATATATTATGTATATTTATGTTCCAAAAGCCGCAGAATTCAGAAAAGTTGTCAAGGAAAAGTTTTTAAAAAATGCCAGCTGTTATGAGTCGAATTGTGCTCCTTCAAAAAAAAAGGATAAATTGAAATCCTAATGCTTAGGATGTATCCTTATTTGGGAAGCAGTAACATGCACATGGAATCAACCTAAATTAGGTTAGACTAGGCTAGGGAGAATCATATTAAATGTGATGGTATCCTGATAAGAAGATTGTCCTGTAAGGACAAAATGAGAATGCTCCATGACAAAGCAGGGAGGAAAATAACGTTGCACAACTTCAGCTCAAGGAATTTCAACGAGTATTGACTAGTAGATACCAAGAAGAGGCCAACTTTCTGCAGTAGACTTTACAGACAGTATAATCTTCCTTTGAAATTTGGGTGGAAGCATCAGGATCCCTCTCAGATTCTGTGTGCCAACAAAACTAGTTTCATGTGGATAATGCAATAGTCTATAATAACCTTAATTTTTATCCATGCCCTCATAGATTAAGACTAAAGCAGCTTGAGTGCCAACCTTGTATAGATGAACCCAGGAAAATACTTTTCTAGGCAGCCTTATTTCATCATAACATTCCTCAAATGTTTGCAGTATAGCTAATTGATATTTACACCATATATTACTTTCTTATTCCTGCTTCTCATCCCCTTCTTTATCTTTTCACTGCCCAAGTACCCTCTGCTTTTCTCTAAATGTTCTTGGTTGTGTTGTTTCCTGCTATATTATACAACTTTGAGAAAACATGGATACTTGCCTTTGTGAGAATGTCTTAGTTGACTGAACGTAGTGCTCTCTCCATTTTCTTCTATTTTCCAGAAAATGGCAGCATTTCATTCTTCTAATTAATTAAAATTTCATTGTGTTTATAAGCCACATTTTCTTTTTTATCCTCAGTGGACATCTGAGTCGATTCCCTAATTTGGCTCTTAGGTCTACAGGCATCTCTGTTTTAATGGCCTTTATTCCTTGGGTTAGACATGAAAAATGGTATCACTAGCTCAGATGGAACTTTTATGTTATAGATGTTAATCTCCTGTTGAAATCTGGCAAAGGCTTTCTCCCTTTCTGTAGGCTGTTACTTGATTAATAAGTCTTTTTCAGTAAAGAAACTTGAAAATTTGGAAAATCTCATTTGTCTATTACTGTGCTAGTTTCTTGAACAAACTGGAGGGTTTTTTTTCACACATCCCTTGCCTATACTTATCTCTTAAAATGTTACTAATAGATTTTGCTCTATGAATTCCAAAGTTTCAGGTATTAAGATATTTGATCCACTTTTATTTGAGGAGTTGAGAGATAGGAGTTAATTTCCATTTGTTTCTCTCTCTCATTGGAAAATTTCTTTGCCTGGTTAATAAATTCACTCATTTGTTCTCTAATATTTAAGATAGCAATAAAAGTCATCAAAGATATTTTTCCTTGTAGATCCTAATTTGAGACTCCTTATTACTTTCTTATTACTATGGAACCTATCCAATTTTTCCTCTAGTTTCTTAGCAAGTTGATTCAAGTTACAATGATTTTAGTTGACCATTTAGTTCCTATAAGCTATATCAGTTGTTGATTGCTTTCTACTGATGGTTTTTTCCCTTCATCATTCTAGTTTGTGTTTTCCTCCTTTTCTCAATCCCCGGAATATTTTAATGTAAAAGTAGGCAGATAAAAATAAATTTGATCTTGTTAATTAGTGGATATTTTCGTCTACTTTTATAGAATGTGACTGACTTATCTCCCAGTATATTGGTGTTTAGTTTTAAGAGCAATGCATCATGAAGGGACAGTTTTCCCTACAGAGATTCTTCCTTTTCTAAGCTTTCTATTTAAAAACTTCCTCATTTATGAAGCTGTCCATCCTAATTGGCTAGAACAACAACGACAACAAAAACACTCCTTTCCCTGTCTTGACTGCAATCATGTTAAGATTTTTAAAAAATTGGTAGTTTTCTCACACCTATTATGTTAGTTACTTTTGCCTTCTTGCAACAAATTACTTGAGAAAAACAATTTAAGAGAGAAAAAAATTATTTAGTGTCTCCGTTTCTGAAGTTTCAGTCCATGGTCTGCTGGCAGAAAAAAAATTATTTAGTGTCTCAGTTTTTGAAGTTTCAGTCCATGGTCTGCTGGCTTTACTGTTTTGAGGCCTCTGGCAATGCAGAAACCTCACAGCAGAGTGGCCTAGCAGAGGACACTGCTCAGCTCATGGCAGCCAGGAAGCAGAGAAGGGAAAGTGTCTAGGGAGAAGACATAGCCTTTCAAAGCTCTGGGGAACTGCTTCTAACTAGGACCCATTCTTCTATGAACTCATCCATGAATGAACGCACCAATGAGATCAGTACCCTATGATTCAATCATCTTTCAACTGCACCACCAGCTGAGCAGCAGCCCTTCAATACATGAGCTTTGTGTGGGAACACTTAGTAGCCACAATTCTCATGCAACAGTCAATTCTAGGATAAAGTTTTCAGGGTGACTGCAGGTAAAGAAGATTTCTCTCTCTCTCTCTCTCTCTCTCTCTCTCTCTCTCTCTCTCTCTCTCTCTCTCTCTCTCTCTCTCTCTCTCTCTCTCTGCTTTTGTTTTTCTCAGATTGATAACTTACAGAGACCACGAGCCTCTGCCTGTTTCTTCTTCTCTTCTGCTCACAGTTTGGAGACTCTCCAAGGCAACCACTCACTTTTCACCTCTCAGGTATAAGTCTCCTACAACGTGGAATATCAGGTATGTCAATAAATTTAAAGACAGCAAAGAAAAGTTTTTAGATAAAAGTGTCAATTTGTCTTTGTTACTCTATTTACTTAGAAGTCAGAAAATATTTTCATTTTTGGAATACAGATTATATGCCCTTATATGCCCTTATACCTCTTGATTTACTACTCATTCAAGAAGAGGGTCCTACAGGCTGGGAGTTTGGCCTAGTGGTTAAAGTGCTTGCCTAGCATGCACGAAGGCCTGGGTTCGATTCCTTGGTACCATATACATAGAAAAAAAAAGCCGGAAGTGGTGCTGAGGCTCAAGTGGTAGAGCTCTAACCTTGAGACAATCCAAGGACACTGCTCAGGCCCTGAGCTCAAGCCCAGGACTGGCAAAAAAAAAAAAGAAGGTCCTAGAGGATATGAATGAGGACTTGCTTAGGAGCACAGATCAGTCATAACTGAGGGTAAGGGATGACTGTTAGAGATATCATAGAAGACGAAGCATGAGAAGATAACAGTGATTAACTAGAGTCCAGGCATGTATGACTTCATATTTCTCCCAAATCATAAACTTAGATCACCCAGGTACAAAGCAGAAAATCCTTGAGTTTCTTCTAATACAGCAAACAATATGTGAATCATATTACTCTTTACATATAAAACATTACCTGTCCTTTAGATTATTACCTAATGGATCATTAGAAAAGAAGGCTTGGTCATTGTAGGTTTGAGCCATGGACTCACTTATGAAATGAACTGAAAGAACTCCCTTAAGAAATAAATTTGAATACAAGGGAAGGAAGGAAGGTATTTCCAGGAAATAGAAAAGATTTGAGGCAAACCAAGTTAATGTTCACAAAACAGAAGGTTTCATAGTGAATGGAATGGTTGTCATATTTGGGATCTAGCTGGTCATATTTGGGGTCTAGCAGGCCACAATGTTAGAGGACAAAATCCGCAGTATGCCTGGGAATACTGCTTCCTCCTACCTCCTTAGCAGCCAGCATTGAGCCATATGATATTCTGTTTTGTTGGGTCCAGGCACATCCTCACAGTTCTCAATTTAGGCCTGGAAGTTTGCAAGATAAGACTTGTTAGCATATCATGTCTAAAGTTAGCAATTCTGATTTGTAATTTGACTTTGGAGGCAAGGATTTTCTCTCTCCTATTGTAAGAGAAATAATATATTTTCTATCATTAAAACCAAGGGTATTTTGGTCCATTTTTCACCACTTAGCAACTTGAAAAAATATATAATCCCAATCTATGTTTATAAAGTGTGGAAGTCCAAAAATAGGCCTTATGCGGATGCTATGAGAAAAGTTACAGTCACAATCTGGAGCTGATCTATGAGAGGACAATAGAAGTTAAATGCTTCTCTTATCATCACAAGTGCTTCTCCTATCATCATAAACCCCTCTCTATGCTGTATTTTATTCCAGTTTAATTGATTTCTCATCACTACAATATATGCATAAACATTCATATATATAAATATATAAATATACATATATTGTGTCTACTTCTCACCCTACAATCTGGAGCATAGGTAAAGCTGAATTATGATTAAAGAATTTCAAATTATTTAAAATCCTACTTGTGAATCTTACTTGATTACTTATTGTACAGTTATTATTTGGTATAATTTAGTTCTCTTAACAACTCTGGGGTAAACTGTAACTGTTGTAACTGTTTTATGCATGGGGAAGCCAGAAATGGAAGTATTTAAATAACTTACCTGTTAGTAATATTTATAACCACCACTCTGATAAAATAATTGTTAGGCATTTTCTGGGCCTCAACTTCTCTTGACCAGAATTCTATTCATCACCATGCATACTTTTAGTTCTTCACCCATTATATATTTATTTGGCCCTTTCATCTCTGACAGGGGCTATATTAGGCACAAGGAATACCTTGGTTTCCATTATTTACTTCTTGTAAATTTATTTAGACTGTTATTCTCCTCTAGACAGAGACAGTGACAGGTATCTGGGTTTTCTATGTGTTCATTGTTCTCAACCCAAGATCAAAACACCTAGTCCAGTAATTTTTCCATAACCTGCACACTCACTCGCCATTCCAGGAAAAGTCAGAATCTTCTGTTGTCTTATGTTGACCTTAGGTCTTTCTTGGTCCTTCTGAGACTCTCTTTGTTGACTGTGGGAGGGCCAGGGGGAGAGGATCTCTCAGTGTAGACAACAGATCTGCAGGGCACCATGGCTTTTAGCAGCCTGCAATTTGCTGGTATGAAAATGTGCTCATTTCACTGGTGTAAATTTTGTCCCTCAAGGGTAGTGACTGGGCAAACTGACAGAGTGTGGGTAGTTACCACTACCATCTGCATTTTGCCTTGTAGGAAATCTTAGAGTATCACCAGCTGTTCCATTTGATTGTGTGAAGCTCTGGGTGGTTGGGGAAGTAGAACATAAGGATAAAAAAAAAAAAACCTCCTTTGCTGTAAAGGAAATGTAAGCATATGGAACTAGGAATGGGGAGAAAGGCAAAATGAGCCCCACATTTGTTACAGTGAGAGTTTGCTTTTGTGTATGCCTAAGTACTGCCAAGACAAGAGAGATGCGTGCAAATTCAGAGCATGGTGCCACAGCACTTACATTTGCGTTTGTCTGGTGGGAAAATGTCAACACATTGAGTATTGAAACTCACCAGTGTTTCGGAAAAAAAAAAAAAAACACAGGATTCCAGGGCTCTGGGGATAACCTGAAAAAGGGACATAAAATTACAGTTTTCTGATGTATCATAAAAAAGAATGATGTGTCTATGTTCACTGAAATATGAAGATAATGCATTTTACCCAAACTTCTAGAAAATGGATGTCTTAGTTTACTTAGAATGGCATCACCTTAAAAAGCAGATTTGTGAGGGCTGGATATCTGGCTTATTTTTATTTTTGTTTTTGTATTACTAATCCTGGGGCTTGAGCTTAGGGCCTGCGTACTGCCCTTGGACTTTTTTTCAAGGCTAGTGCTCTACCACTGGAGCCACAGCACCCCTTCCAGCTTTGCTGTGTATGTGATACCGAGGAATCAAACCCAGGGTTTCATGCATACTCAGCAAGCACTCTACCACTAGGCCAAACTTCTGGCCCTGGCTTGCTTTTACTGATAGAAGTTAAAGCATGCCAAGTGCGGTAGCTATTTCTTCTTGACAGTCTGTCAATGTAAGCTTTCAAGTTTCCCAAGGGCAAAGAGCCAGATTAGAGTTGACATAATGGCTCAGAAGTACATCATTACCATGCCATGAAGGCTTTACCTGTTGAGAAGGACTTTGTATGTAATTCATCCTCTCAGATTTAGTGCTTGGCAATTAAGGCCTCAGGGTATTGGGTTCTGAATAAGCATGGTTCTTATAAGTACTACTTCAGCAAGACAATTCCCAGTGCCATGCCCAGGAAGTAAATTACAGTTGTCCTTGGGTGTATATCTCAAGGTCACAGTGTCCCTAGCAGGAGTAATGGAAGGGTTTTGAAACTGAATCTGGTTTATAGACCTAATGATTTATCATTATATTTGTAATAGAAATTGTTTTGAACTCAAAAAGAGCTTCAAGGGAAGAATAGTTTAAAAACTTCAGAAACAAGAATTCACTATAATTAAATTTGCACATACATAGTGAAGGAATTCTCTTTAGTTGTTTGCATAAATTCTGACTGATTAATAAAAGTAAATTAATCATAAAGATGATATAGATTACTAAACAACATTTAATATTATTGGACTGTTTGGCCATATTTCAATATGCTGTGGTCTATTTTATGAAGATCAATCAATAATATTTGGTATGAGTTTAATACACAAATGTATAAGAGATATGAATTGGGATTTTTTTTATCTCAGTATATAGATGTCTTCATAAATACTTTTATGACAAAAATGATTAATGACACTATATGTTTTGTGACTGTTTCTCTGAATTACTCTAAATATTTTTCAACCTGTACATAATATGTTCTCAATTTTCCATATCACTATGCTTGGGTGACTTTTAAGTAAATTCTAAGTACTCACGTTTAAAACTCATCCCAGTTTTAAACAAATGGCAACTACAGTTCCTATAAGCCAAACTCTTACCATTGTAATAATAAAATTAATAGGAACAACTGCTACTATAGGGTAGTTCTCTGTGTCAAATGCTGAGCCAAGTGTTGTATATCATTCATATTCACAATGATTCTATTACACGACACTATTATTATTATTTCATGGTAGATCACTAGCGCTATGTAAAATCCCCAAGGTCATGGAGTTAGAATATATAAGTGGTGGAGTTCTAAACAGCCAGCGCTCCCTACACCTTCCTTTTTTTCTTCCTGTGCTCATATCTTCTTATTGTACTGCTCTAATGAGTGCCCTATAATTTAGTTCACTGAACAGAAAACCAATAAACCACAGTGGATATATCTAGTATATGTACAGATCATACATAGCTTATTTGCCAATAACCAGACGTCCTGCTCTGTTGGTATATTTGGTCATTCCATGATGGTTTAACAAGATACTACACAGTGGGTAATTAATGATCAAAGGGAATGGCTCATGGATCAGACATGAAACTTTAAAATCCATTAGTATTTTCTTGCTGTATCATCCCATGGCAGAGAAGGGGCAGGCACTGAGAAGGGAGGATGAGGGTCAAAGTCTCTCTTTCATAAAAAAAAAATCTAACCCTGAGACAACAGCATAAATGCTTTAATCCCTCATAAGCCTCTTATTCCAAATATATGAACTTGGGGAAACAGAATCAAACCATAGTCTTGCCTTCCTACCATGGAAAATGCCTATGCTTGGCTTTAAGAATCATTTCTGGTTGTGAGACCCCCTTTCTGAAGCCCTATATGCTGAGATATTTTATTGTTCACCTTTTCCAGAAATGACTCAGTGCTTCCTCATGCTCCTCATGCATGCAATCCAGGCATTTTACTAGATCCATCTGGGCAAACAGTGACAGAAGACAGTTGTGCTTCTTGTTTCTCAGTTCAAAGGACTAATGGTACTCTTGAAAGTAAACATTCATTTGTTCATTCATTTGTTCATTCATTCTCTCAAACTCTCCCCCATTCTTTCAAAAAGTGATGTTCTTCTTAGAGCTCATTTCATGTCTACTTTCGAGGAGTTCATATTTAGTAGCAGCAACTGGAAGGGAATTTGTTCATGGTAATAAACACTGACGTTTAAGCACAGGGCTATAATGTGTCCAGTGTTCTACTTTGCCCAGGAATGTGGACTTTCCTACCATGTGGGATTTTCATTGCCCACATGTGTTTGGTTTCTGATAAATGGGACATTTGTCTACCCTAGGCATGGGAATATAGAAGAAACCCATGACATAGTTTGAAAAGGCCGGAAGCCACTTTCCAGCAGAGATGGATCCGGCACTAGGAATCCAGCACAGGCTGGTGGGAAGATCACTTGCTCACGAGCCTGGCCAGGAACTCCAGCAAGGAGGAGGCTTGTGGTATGGGACTATATATCCCTTCCTCTTCTGAAACACAAACACTCCACCCCCCCCCCACACACATACATGCACAATGGGGAGAGGGAGGACACAGGCAATCAGACTTGCTTTTTGTATGCCGTTACTCGGGATTGAACTCAGGGCATGAACTCTATCTATCTCAGAGCCAAAGCTCTACTTCCAGCTTTTTGGTAGTTTATATAAGAATAGCATAGACTTTGCTGATCAGGCTAGCTTTGAACCTTAGTCCTCAGATTTCATCCTTCTGAATAGGTAGGATTGCAAGCATGAGCAATTAGAAATCTATAGCTTTGTGTTTTTGCATGAAACTAAGCTCTTTAAAAATTATTTGCAGCTGGGTATGGTAGCTCATGCCTGTAATCCTAGCTACTCAGGAGGCTAAGATCTGAGGATCACGGTTCAAAGCCAGCGCAGGCACTACAGACTGTGAGACTCTTATCTCCAATTAACCACTAGAAAACCAGAAGTGGTGCTGTGGCTCCAGGGGTAAAGTGGTAGCATTGAGCTGAAGAGCTCAGGGACAGTGCCCAGGCCCAGAATTCAAGCCCTAGGACCAACAACCTCAACAACAGCAAAATTGCAGCATTGATTAAGATATACTGTACTCATAACCTAACTTGTAGATTTGAAACTCCTTTGCCCAACTACTGAATGAGAAAAAATAATGAGATGATTCTTAGACATAATAAATTGTGACTAGAAAAAATAGTTCTTTTAAGTTTCTCAAAGGCCCTATTTTATTTATTTGTTGGTCATGGGGCTTATACTCAGGGCTTGACTCCTGCTCCTGAGATGTTTTTGCCCAAAGCTAGCACTATACTACTTTGAGCCACAGTGCCACTTTATTTTTCTATTGCTTAATTAGAGCTAAGAATGTCATGGACTTTCCTGCTTGGGCTGGCTTTGGACTGTGATCCTCAGATCTCAGCCTCCTGAGTAGCTAGGATTACAGGTGTGAGACTCTAGCTCTCAGCTGCAGAGTCATCTTCTAATGTTTCATCGTTTTCTTCTGTATTCACAGTCTGAGCCATATTGTAGGACAGAATGCTTTTAGGAATTTTAAATTTGCTATAATTCACCATGCAGGTATCAAAGAATGAAGAATTCTTTTGAGTCCCAAAGAGCAATTGTATATGGAATGATCCCTTTGTTTCCTGGGTGACACTGAGTGTCTGATGATGCTTTCTGGGTTGAGCAGAGTAACAGCTAAAGGGCTTCCAGGTGTCCCCAGCAAGAGCCAAAGTTGGAATCTCTACTGAGGACAGATGCTCTCTGTTCCAGAGGCAAGACTGAATCTCTGGAGGCTTTCTATGGTGGAGTGGCACAGAGCTGCAAGAAAACATAATAATTGCCATGATTAGGATTATGAGCGCCTTTTAATTGCTGCTCCATCATGCCAACTATCTTGGGAAGGAAAAGTGGGGCCTTATGAATAAATGATCACTTAAATATTTAAATAGATGATTATAATATACAACTTTGGAATATTTGGCTTTCTGTTGCCCTTGGAGCTAAGTGCTTTCCTGCAAAGTATGGAAAATTCATGTATAATAGCATGGTGGATGTCTGGTAGCTTGAAATACATACATGCTTCTTCCTGTTCTGATCTGTTTATTCAAAACCTTGTCTAAGCCTAAGCAATAGAAAGTATTCATGTTACCTAGCATGGAGATTTAGTGTGCAAGGAAGTAACTTGTATTGAGAAATAATCTATTTTAAATCCTTCATTTTCAACAAAAAGCCATACTTGAGTACTATGGTTGTTGGAGAAAGATGGACAACCTCTCAATTTTAGTGTCCCACTTATATAGTGAAATACAATTCTAGGTCAAGACGATGCAGAATCATAGTTTAGAAGATTAGAAAACATCATCCATCATCTTTTTTGTTGAGGGGAAATAAGAGGGAATTGTTGACAGTGCCACTAGGCGGAAGAGTTGCTGCCTGATTCCTTAAAGGGAGGTTTAGCACTTCCATCCAATCTCCTGGGCCCCAGGCAAGCCCAACCCAATTGAAGTCAAGCTAAATTGGAAGAGAAAAAGAATGTGCGTGCTACTGTTATTTCTGGGACCAGCATGACCCTCAGCAGTAAAGCAACATGGGATAGAGGAAGGGTTGTGATTTTTTTCTTTTTCTATTTTTTCCCCAGTAGATGGATCTTAAAAATTCTAGAATGGGGGCCAGGAGTTTGGCCTAGTGGTAGAGTGCTTGCCTAGCATGCACAAAGACCCAGGTTCAATTCTTGGCTCCACATACATAGAAAAAAGCCAGAAGTGGTGTTGTGGCTCAAGTGGTAGGGCTCTAGCCTGAGAAAGCCCAAGGACAGTGCTCCGCCCTAAGTTCAAGCCCAAGACTGGCAAAAAAAAACCCTCTAGAGTGTTCCACAGATTTTGTAAATCATGCTGGGAATCCAGAATTTCTTAAAATCCATGCAGGTAGTCTGGAGAAGGCCCAAGTACAGAAGGAAGTGGCTCTCGGGTGGCAAACAACCATCCATGAGCCAAGTCCTGCGATAGCTTTTTTTATGGCCCTGAGATCAAAACTTTAATTCACATTTTTAAAGGAACTGGGGAGAAAAGAAAAGAAAAAGATGAAGGATGAGGAGAGCAAGAAAATATATTACCAAATTGATAGGTGGTCAGTAAAATCGAAACTATTCTTTGACCTTTTCATAAGTTTGCTGTCCCTTGTTCAGCATGGTTCCCTTATAACTAAGGAAAATCACAGCCATGAACTTGAGTATCGGAGCCAGTATGGTGCCACAATGCTAAGTGGGGATTGGAAAACCAATACACCGCCATAGAGATGCAGAAGGCAAGCTGTGCCTCTGAGGCTTCTCCACATAGCTCCATGGAGAAGTTCCTCCTGAAGTCTTAGGAAGGAGAGAGGGAAGACCTTGCCGAGAGAGGAGCCATAATTAGGAGTGCTATATAAGGCTGCATTAACCTGGAACGGCTGGGTGAACTTTAAGCTATAACTTCTTCATTTAGGCATTTTTGTCTTGTTTTCTAGGCATCTTGTTCTGTTTGCTGGTAACATGACCTTGAATATAGTAATGTTCATTGAAATATGTGCAATATAGCCCAGATATATAATTCATCCAAGTGTCTACCAACTAATCAGTAGATACAAAAATTTGATGTATACACACACATACATACATACATACATACACACACACACACACACACACACACATACACATGTACTACTACTCAGCCATAAAAGGAGGAGATACTGTCATTTGTAACAACATGAATGAGATTAAATAAGCCAGGTACAGAAATAGATATATTGTATACAGCATGATCTCATATGGAATCTTAAAAAATATTTACGGTATATACCTAGGACTTTGTGCCTTTTAACAGGTCCCCAACATGCATGTCAAATTTTCAGTAAGAGTAAGAAAATGGTCCTGGAGCTCCAGCGTTCAGTATGGTGAATATAGTTAATAATTATGTATATTCAAAAACTGCATAGCAATTAGATCTGAGGGCAGCCAGGCATTGGCTAGATTAGCATTCTACCCCTTGAGCCATACTCTCAACCTAATTCTGGAAGCATTGGCAATTGGTAGCAACTAAAGTTGCTATAAACATCTGTGGAGGTTTTAGGGTAGATATAGGTATGCACACCTCTGAGGAAAGGTCCAGAGATAGGATAAATTCCATTTTGCATCACCTTCCCAATGAATGAAAACATTCCTAACATTCTACATCCTTATTGTATTTGTGATTGTCAGTATTATAAATGTCATCGTCTTAACAGGCAACTAGTATCACATCTAGAATGTGATTTCATGTACAGCCTGAAAATAAGGTAAAAATTATCCTCCATCTCTCTAGAGTAAAGCAGTTACTTCTTAAGTTTATTTCTCATTCTTTCACATGGGAGAATTGTCTCGTTTTCTTCATTTGTTAACTTATTCAATATGCTTTTTACCAGTTTAGACTCATCAATGTTTTGAGTACTTCAGTTGTGATCCAGTCTTACTTCACTTATTTTATTGCTCAGAATTCCCTAGCTTTTAATTCCTATATCCCCTTTGACATGGCTACAAGAATGCCATTTTTAAAATGAATGATACCCTTCTGGTGCTCTAGTTTCATGTTGTATAGTTTTCATAGTCCAAGATTTATTTCAAAATCATTTTGAAAATCAAACCATGGAATTTACATATATTTGTGGTTACTGGATGGTATGTCCCTTACCCTGTCTCTACTGACAAAGCAGAGAACGGCTCCTATATGAACATACATCTACAGAAATGAAAACAAGTTCTTACTGGTAAGTGTAGTTCTAATCCTTAGCTCTTTCCATCATTATAATCCCCTACTATTGTTTTCTATAAATCCCTCCAACAATGAGAAGTTCAGCTCCTAGCAAAATCCACTTTTATGATTCCTTTATCTCTTTTTATGGACGGTACCTCATTATTTTTATCTCTAAATAATGCTTCATTATATCCATTCATCTAATGAAAACATGTTGGTTACAGCCAATTTGGAGGGACAGAATCATAACTGGTATAAATATTTGTGAGTTTCGCATCTTATATATTTTTGCCTTTCTTTTTTTTTTCAAATCTGTTCTGGTTCTGAGACTTGACCTAAAAATTTGGGTACCAGCCCTTAGCATTTGCACTCAAGGTTGCCGTTCTAGCCCTTAATCCACAGTTTCACTTCCAGCTTTTTGGTGGTTAATTGGAGATAAGGACCTCACAAACTTTCCCGCCTGGGCTGGCTTCAAACCACAATCTTCAGATCTCAGCCTCCTGAGGAGCTAGGATTACAGGTATGCACCATCAACACCAACGTGGTCAGACATTTTCAACAAGTAACACCTATGGATTGTCTTACCAGATAAGACTGTATTTAGATTTGGCAGAAGCTGTCAAATTGTATGCAAAGTTCCTTTGGCATTTTGTAAACATTTAGCAGCTTCTGTTGTTCTACATCCTTGCCTCAATTGGTATTATCTGTTTCCTTAAAGGTTGTAGCCATGCTAATAGGCTGCTTTTCATAGTGGTATCTCAGTTTCACTTTAACTTGCAACTCCCCAGTGACACAAAATATTTAGTAATATTTCATATGCATATTTGCCATCTGCATATCTTCTTTCCTGTCTGTTCAGATCTTTTGTCCAAGTTTTAATTGGGTATTTATTTTCTTCCTGTAGAATTTTAAGAATTCTCTGTATATTTTGAATATGAATTATGTATCAGATATGTTTTGCAAATATTTTCTCCTTGTCTGTGTGTTTTTAACATCTCTTAATGATACTTGCACATGGAAGCATTTTTTTCACTTTAATAAAGAATGATTTATGTACTTTTAGGAATTGTGCTTTTGGTGTTGTATACAGAATGTAATCTTTAGTCCCAGAACTGCCTAAATTTTCTTTTGTGTTATAGAAGTTTTATAGTATCATATTTAGAAATGAGAAATGGTACATCACAAGAAGTATAAAAGAAATCAACAGGACCATTTGGAAATACTTCAACAACCTCTATTTTTAAGTTACTGGAAAATCTAAAGGAAATGAATAAACTTCTAGATGCATATGACCTACCGATTTTGAGCCAGGAGAATCATCAACCACCTAAACAGAACCTCTAACAGAGGATTAGATTCAAGCAGTCAAAAAAAAGTCTCTCAGCAACGAAAAGCCCACAATTAAATGGGCATCACATTTTCAAAGAAGACTAACACTAATGCTCTTCAAACTCCTACAGAAAACAAGAAAGACAGAACACTATCAAAGTCATTCTAGGAAGCTAAGATCATCCTGAAGCCAAAATTGGATAAAGATACAACAAATAAAAGTACACAAAAAGTTCCCTGATGAACTTAGGCTCAATGGTTTCCCTCATTTGTCATAATCAGTAGAAACCTTGGGCTCTCCTAGCAGAGATTTGCAATAGAGCAAAACCTAGATACAAAAGGCCATATAGTAGGACGCTAAATGAAAGGATCTCTAGGGTATTGAAACAAAAGCCATATAATGAATAATTGTCGTCCTTAAGGTACTATGTTATCTCTCATCTCTTTTGGTTATATCATATTGTTACAGTATCCCACTTTGTTACCTGATATATCAGATATATTTGTATTTGGTTATTTGAAATTGGATAGAGAAGGGGGGAAAACAAGATGAGGGGTGGGGGTGGGGGGAGGGAAATGGGGACCAAGACATGTGAAAGGGTATCAATGTATGGGAATTAATGCGCCTTCTATCTGGAAAATATCATGTAACCCTTCTATTAATTACAATAAAAAATATGAAAAGTTCCCTGATGAAGCAAAAACTATCAATACCACTTGCAAACAAAATTCCATATGAGAGAGGATTGTATACCATGATCAAGTTGGATTCCTTCCTGGGAGGCAATGACAGTTTAACATAGGCAAATCAACAAATATTATGTAGCAAGTAAATTGAATAAGGAACAAATATAACCTAGTTATTTCAGTAGGTGTGAAAAAGTCTTCAATGAAATCCAACTTCCCTCATGATAAAAGCCCGAAAAGAAAGTAGAGTAAAAGAAATGTATCTCAATATAATGGTGGCCATAGACAAGAAAAATACAGCCAGCATTATCTCCCAACCTGTACAAAATCAGTTCAGAAAATGCAGTGTAACTCTTTTTGTACAACCCAAAACTTTGGAGCTCCTAGAGACAAATAACAAAAAAACCCTGAAGATGTAGGCATAGATAATACTTTTCTGAATAGAATTCTAATTTTTTGGGAAATAAAAGGAAGAATTAAATAATAGAACTGCACCAAATTAAAAAGACTACACAGAAAAGGAAAAATTACCAAGATCAAGAGAAAAACATATAAAATGTGAGAGAAGTCTTTGTCCTACTTATTGAGTAAGCATTAAGATCCAGAGTATCTAAATAACTCTAAAACCTAATTACCAAAAGTAATTGAACTGACACTTCTCAAAAGAAGTACAAATTGCCAATGAATACATGAAGATGTATTAAACATCCATAGCCATAAAGGAAACCCAAATCCAAACATACAGTGTCCAAAGGAGAGTGAGATCCCATCTCATGCCAGTTTGAATGGCTACCCTCAAGGAAAAAAATGTCAAATACTGGTGAGAATGAGGACACATTTAGGCTGCTCTGTACTCATGAAATATTATATAGCAATGAGAGGAATTGATATGGGCAGTAATATTATTCATTTTCAAATTTATTTTTGCTCATTTGAGAATATGAGCTCAAAGGAGGTATTTCATAATTCACTTTCTATAGCTTTTTTGAAAAGGCATGTCTCTAAGGAACAAGAAAAAGATCAGGAACCTTCGAAGGCTCTGATTCAATATCAAGATTTTTGAGGGCAATAAAAACATTTTGTTTCACAATATGTAAAAAGTGTGCCTTTTGCCACTGAATTAAAACCACAGAATGATATACACTGCAAAATGCAATTTTACAGTATGTAAGTTAAAGCATAAACAAGGATAATATTAAAATATTTTCTATGGAACAGGGAAAAATAGACATTGGAATCATTCCCCTTTGAAAAATAAAGTGGAGCTAATTTCTTGAAACAATTCAAAGTAAAACAAAATGCTCATGAAATTAATTGATTCCCATACTTACATTATAAAATGTATTCAGCTTGCAGCTGAGGATAATTAATCCAGATAAAAAGTACAAAACTGGCCTGGTGAGGTGGCTCATGCCTGTATTCCTATCTACTCATGAGGCAGAGATCTAAGGATCAAGGTTCAAAGCCAGCCTGGGCACAAAAGGACCTGAGACTTATTTCCAATTAACCTCTAGAAAATGGGAAGTGGGGCTTGACTCAAGGGTAGGGTGGTAGTCTTGAGTTGAAGAGCTCAGGGACAATGCCCAGGCCCTGGGGTAGGGTGGTAACCTTGAGCTGAAGAGCTCAAGGACAGTACCCAGGCTGAGTTCCAGCCCCATTACCCCTCGTCCCCCCCAAAAGTACAAAACTGAGGTAAGAGAGAATCATAAGGCTCAACGGGATAATAAAGTATGAAACTGTCACCCAATGAAAGCACACGGCAATAAAAACAAAACCTTGCAGTAGTCCACAACCTTTGTTAACTTCATAAACATGCAGAGCAAAAGATACTGCCTGAGAGCACAGACTGGAGGATGCAGCAATGGAATATGCAACTATCCTTGGTTTACCACTGAGAAATCCTGGGCCACTTTGCAGAAGGAGGTGAACTTTATGACCAGCCCTAACTGGGCAAAAATATTATGCTCAGTAGAGTTTAGGTTTAAGCAAACAACAGTAGAGAAGGCAAAAGGTAAGTTACTTCTATGGGTGCATTCTGAGTTACAGAAGGGCAAGAAGATATGTCCTGATGCATTGAAACACTCTCTCTCTTCAACTAAGTGGTGATCACAGCATATAAACATAAAAATTCATTGGCTAAAAGTTTTTGCACAGGACATGGTTATTAAAATAGAAGACAACCAACAGACTGGGATTTTTTTGTTTTTACCAGTTATACATCCCACAAGGGTGGACTATCCAAAATATACCAGGAGCTCAAGAAACTACCTACCAGTTAATAACCCAATCAATACATGGACAAAAGAGTTACATAGAGATTTGTCAGAAGAAGTAAGAATGGCCAATACACACATGAGGAAATTCTTAGTATCCCTGGCCATAAAATAAGTTCGAATCAAAACAACATTGAGATTCCATTTCATCCCAGTTAGATGAGTCACCAACCAAAACCCAGATACAGTCATGTGTTAGGGAAGTATAGATGTTAGCACAGAGGCAGGACTCCAAGAAAACTCCCAGAGGAAATCCGACTACAGCAGATCCTTGAAGAAGAGTAAGAGTCCTTACTTTTTGGGTTGTTTTCAGAGAGGGTCAGAATTCAAACAACAATAAATGCTGGCAGGGATATGGATAAAAGGAACCATATACAGTTAGTGGGAATGTAACTAGCACTACTCTGGAAGAGTCTAGAAATTCCTAAACAAAAACAAACAGAATACCTAAATACAGGGGTCGGGAGTTTGGCCTAGTGGTAGAGTGCTTGCCTAGCATGCACAAAGACCCTGGTTTGATTCCCCAGTACCACATACATAGAAAAAAAAAAGCTAGAAGTGGTGCTGAGGCCCAAGTAGTAGAGCTCTAGCCTTGAGAAAGTCCAAGGACAGTGCTCAGGTCCTGAGCTCAAGCCCAAGACTGGCAAAAAAAAAAATCCTAAATACAGGACTCCCCTATTGTCCAGCCCTATCCCTCCTGAGCATCTACCCAGAACTACAAGACAGGATACAGTAAAAATACTTGCAGATCCATGTTCATTTGCTGTGCTATTCACTGGTAATAGCCCAGATGCCTTGCAATAGGTAAGTGGATCAAGAAGATGTGCCATATATGCACAGTGAAATTTTGCTCATCCATTAGAAAGAATAACATGATCTCATTTGCAGGACAGACCTAGAACAAATAAGTGAAATAAGCCAAGCTCAGAGAGACAAACAGTGCATGTTTTCTCTCATATGTGGAAGCCAAGTCTAAAACATAACTAGGCCTAAGTAATGTTTACCAGGCACAATGCATTTACATACAAACCGACTAAAGGAGAGTAAAGTAGGGGAGGAAACCAAAGGTGTAACTCCCCTGAACAATTAAAATGCTGTTTATCAAAGCAAATAACAGGAAGTGGAAACATGTTTGGGGAAGTGGGCCTAAAATGGGGTTGGGGTGCGAGGAGGAAAGAAGTAGTGTGAGCAAATGTCATATTGATGCACATTATGCAAAAAATTATGTAACTTTAGGGTAGGGACAGGAGGGGGAAAATGAAGGAAGGGTTGACGTTGACCAAGAAAAGTATTGTATTCACAACTTGCCTTATGGAATTGTAACCCATTTTTACAACTACTTAATAATAGTAATAAAAAATCACTACTATACATTAAGATTTATGCAAGTTATACCTTCTCTATGAACATTATAATTCTATAATACAAATTAACAATTATATAAGAAAACATTTGTACTGTTTATTGTGATCTTAGAAATTTTTAAATTGTGTTATATATTTTTATCTTTATTTGTACAAAAGGGGTTATAATTCAACATGTCACTTTGAGTACAATGAATCTTGATTAATATCACTATTGTGTTTGTGCTGATTTTAAGCCTAGAACTCAGGGCCTTGACACTGCCCGGAGCTTTATTACTCAAGATTAGAACTCTACCAAATTTGATCCACATCCACTTATGGATTTTTTTTTTTGGTGTTTTTGTTTTTTTGAGAGAAGAGTCTCACAGATTGTCCTGTGAACTTTGATCCTCAAATCTTAGCCAATCTTCTTCCTCCTTCTCCTCCTCCTCCTCCTCTTCCTTCCCCTCCACCTCCTCTTTCTTCTTCTCCTCCTCCTCCTGCCGCTTCTCCTCCTCCTAGCATAGTGAGGATTACAGAGATGAGCCACCAGCAGTTGGGTCAATATCAACTTTTTGTAAAGTACAGTTTGAGCTTGGCCTTCCCGTATATACAGTAAATAGCTCTTGTCTCCTGGGCTGTGGTGAGGTGGGTGTAGGGAATCTACCAACCAAAGGCAGCATCTCAGCAAACCCTCACTTCCAGAAACTTAAGACATGCATTATTAGATCATCACAAGCTAATGGCTATGGCTACTTGTGATGTAAACAAAGCAGATATCTCTGCCCAGCAGCTAGAGTGAGCAAACTGTTGAGAGGTGTTAGCTTTCGGGCTGCAGGGAAGTGTGAGCCCACTTCATTCACTTCCTCTTGTGCCTTGGGGAAATGAGATGGTTAGGTTTCTCTGAAAGTGAATTCCTGAGTACAAACCAGACTAGGAACTCTTGTGACTTTTGAAGGCAGCTTGGCAATGGATCAAGGATGTTCCATCTGCAGCCAATATAGTACCTGTAGTATTCTCCTTGATGATGATGATGATGATGATTTGTTATGGGGCTTGTTATGGGCCTGGGTGCTGACCCTGAGCTCTTCAGCTCAAAGCTAGTGCTTTACCACTTGAACCACAGCGTCACTTCCAGTTTTCTGATGGTTAATTGAAGATAAGAGTCTCATGGACTTTGGTGCCTGGGCTGGCTTTGAACTACAATCCTAAAATCTCAGCCTCCTGAGTAGCTAGGATTACAGGCATAAGGTACCAGCACCCAGCTTTCCTTGATTCTTTTGGCTTCCCTTTGTTTAATTTCGGGCAGAAATTTTGCATTATACTCAAATAACAATATTCTTTATTGAGTCATTCAGAGTGAGATTTTGTGAGGATTAAAATTACTTGGAAGAGAGGGTAATGGGTACCAAGACATGTGAAAGGGTATCAATGTATGTGAATTAATGCACCTTCTATCTGGCAAATATCATATAACCCTTTTATTAATTACAATAAAAATATATATAAAAATTACTTGGAAGAGCTTTATAAAATTCCTTGTTATATTTATGTAGGTGGTAAGAGAATTTGAATGCATGGCCTTATTCTTGTAAGGCAAGGAATTTTCCTCTTGAGCCATGTCCCCAACCCATTTACATTTAGCTTTTCAAATAGGGTCTCATTTTTTAACCCATCTAGCCTGGAAAACTGTTTCCTATTCATGTGTTCACTGCACTTGGCATGGTAAGGGCACATACCTCTATGCTTGACATTCTGTTGGTTGAGATGGAATCCTGAGGATGTCTGCCTGAGATGGCTTAGAACTACAGTCCTCCCAGTTTCCACCTCCCGAAGAGCTAGGGTTGAAGATAGGAGCCCACTGTGTTCAGCTGATTTTCACTTTTCATTATACATTTAAATTAGTTTTAAGCAATGCACAAAATCATTAAAATTATATATAATTGTGAAGTAACATGTGGTGATTTTCTACATGTATACAGGGTATAAAATCAAATCTGAGTAAACATATTTATCTCCCCAAACACTTAACATTTCCTTATGGTGAAAATAGCCTTATTAAAGAATTTGGTTTAACAAAAATCCTTTCAAACTGATTCCTTCTAGCATCTTGGAACATATAGTACATTGTCACTCTGTAGTGACCTTAGTGTGTAATATCACACCAGAGCTTCTTACTGGTATCAGAGTGCAGTTAGAACCCATCAAACCACCTTTCCCCACAATCATGCCTCCTGTTCACCCAGCCTTTGGTAAATGCAATTTTATCAGCTTCTCAGAACTCAGCTTCTTTAGATTCCCCCTTGAGTGTGCTCATACCATGTTTGTTCTATTTATGGTTTATTTCACTTAATGCAATAATCTGCATCGATGTCACAAATGACAGGATTTCATCCTTTTAAGGGGACTTGTTATTAAAGGGTATGTTACTGCATTACTTATTATGAGACTCATTCTAGCTTCCTTGCCACCTGTGAAGTTTGGATTTAGAGTCTGAATATGACTCTATCTCTACTCCATAAAGCTGTATAGCCTTGGACACTTTCCTTCATGTCACTGCCTCGAAAAAAAATGGGAATAATAACTATACCCTGTTCCGAAGGTTGTAAAGAGTTCCCTGAAAATGTACATTCAGAAACATGGTTGCTTAATAAATGTCTCCTATGAGGAAGTCTATGTCTTTCAGCTTCTTTCAAATGGCGTCCAAAAGCTCTAAGGCTCACCTTGAGCTTGGATAATGAGGACAGAGGCAGACTACAATACACTGACTTCATTCACGCAGACCAGTCAAGACACGTTCACCTTCAGCTCATACTAATGTTGTTTCATTGCCCTTGCATGTTCTCCGCTTGGATGGAACGCTCCACCATCAGGAAGGACTCTGTACATTCAGTACACGAACCCTTGAGAAATGCTGAGTAACAAAGCCATTAATTGCCTCAAGGAATTAGCTGAGTTTTACTTGTTTCTGGGAAAATCAATAGTTTCTTACCAGGCTCTTCTGAACTGAAGGAATTAAGCTTTACAAAACATAGAAGATTTTTAAAACCTAATTTTTTTTCTGCTTTTTTTTTGGCTCTATAGTCTCCCAAAGAAATTCTGCGTGGATCCAAGCAGATCTGGCATGTATATGTCATTGGAAATAATTTCTATTTTTTTTGCACAAACACTTATCCACATGTTTCATAGGATCTTTAATAGTTGAAATTCCATTCCTGGCAACTTATCTACTGGTTTGATGCTAGAAATGTAATTTAGCTTTATTTAAACGTACTCTTGGATTGAAAGCCTACTGGGGCCTCGATGGCCTCTGTCACCTGCTAGGGTGAATGACTCTGGATTTTAAGTAATTAGATCCTCTCATGTTCTTTCCTCACAGTGTCTACCTGCCAAGGTATGATCTGCCAGTGACATACAGTGAAGGGAGAAGAGAAGGGAGGGTCTTGAGCTGTGTGTTAGGGTGGTGACTGCAATAGTCAATCATAGAATATAAATGGAGAAAGCAGAAAACAAAATACAACCTCCTTATTGCATCAACTAAAGACTAGGAGATAATATACAGAGTGAAACTCTATGGAGTAATTAGCAGAGAGAATTACAAAATGAATATCACAAAGTTGAAAGGAGACTGTGAAGGGCAATGGTAGAAGGGACATGGAGGAAAGAAAAGGAATGGGAAGCTAATTCAGTCAGAATACTCAGTGCATGTAGATGACCATGGAAGTGGGAGACAGAAAACAATATGATGGAGGAGAATGAAGGAATGACTAATCCCTAAACACCAGACATTTAGCTCGACACATTAAATTGTAGCCCCCTTGTCCATGCTTTGAAATTCAGAAAACTAAAAAGTCATTGCTTCAAAGGTATGTCTAGGATTGTCCTAGCAGAGGATCAAAAGAGCTAGGTGTGTGGCCAAGTAAGATGGTGAACTCAAAGATAGGAAACAATAGGTTTTTTCTTTGTGGTTGTTTTTAATGTACTATGTGAAGTTATTTCTATTTTCTTTTCTTTTTTTCCCACCATGGTTTATCCCCTGTTGTCACTGTATTTGATTTTGGTAACCCATGTATTGTATATACGTTTATCTGAATTAATGAGGGGAAGAGGAACAACAAAGTGGTGAGACAAAGGACAATCCAATGCAACAGTGATATTCACAAGATAATATGAACTTTATAAAATAAATGTTACAACTTGAGGGGAGGGAACATAAGAAATAAACAAGAGGGGCCGGGAGTTTGGCCTAGTGGTAGCGTGCTTGCCTAGCATGCAGGAAGACCAGGGTTCGATTCCTCGGTACCACATACACAGAAAAGAGCCGGAAGTGGTGCTGAGGCTCAAGTGGTAGAGCTCTAGCCTTGAGAAAGTCCAAGGACAGTGCTCAGGCCCTGAGCTCAAGCCCAGGACTGGCAAAAAAAAAAAAAAAAAAAGAAAAAGAAAAAGAAAGATTTTAAATAAACAAGAGAGGGCTGGGAATGTGGCCTAGTGGTACAGTGACTACCAGCATGCATGAAGCCCTGGGTTCAATTCCTCAGTTCCACATAAACAAAAAGAGCTGTAAGTGGAGCTGGGGCTCAAGAAGTACAGTGCTAGCCTTGAGCAAAAGAAACTCAGGGCCCAGGCCCTGAGTTCAAGCCTCAGGACTAGCAAAAAAAATAAACAAGGAAGGGAGTAACAAGAAATATACATATGTTTGTTATATAACTGTACCTCCTGTCTATATCACCTTGATGATAAACTTAAATATTTTTAAAAAAGATTTAAAGTTATGAACTCAGGATGTTGTTACCGGAGAGCGAGATGCAGAACAGTAGCTCAAAGGACATGGGTGCTGCTGTTCAAGAAAATCCCTGTAAGAAGCATGGGAGTGGTTGGTTGAGATTTGGTGGGAGGTGAGATTACAAAAAGAAGTTAAGGAAGTCAGAGGCCAGACCAATAGGAGAACTGTCCACAGGTGCATTAAAATAGTGAGGGTAGTGAGATGAATTATTTAGGAGAGAGTGATAGATTACGGCAGTGAAATAGGAGTTAGATGAGGATGAAAATTAATCTATCGTGATATTTGAATGAAAAGGAGCAAAGCTTTATATCATGCTTACCATTTCATAGAACCAGTAGGCAACTCAGGCAATGCACAAGTTTAGGAAAGATGACGGAAGATAAGTAGAGGCACACACGTGTGCCCCAGGCCTGGGGCTTAACTTCAGGGCCCAAGTGCTGTCTTTGAAGTCCTATCTCAAAAATCAAGCCAGGCATGATGGCGTATGTCTATAATCCTATTTACTCAGAAAGTAGACAGGAGAATCATGACCTAAGATTGGCTGGGGGAAAAGCGTGAAAGAGATACTATTTGAAATCAAGTCATAGGCAGAAGAATCAAGAGTTTATCTTGCCTATGGATACAAATGCAAAGTCAAATTCAAGCCCCAGTAGCACCAAAAGCAATAATATTTGTTAATTTGAGTTTATAGTACTGGAGGACTATTTAAGAAGACATAGCCAGAAAAGTACTTTTGGTGACAAGTGATGCTCAAGATGTTGAGCCTACATAGCTGATACCAGAAAAAGGGTAGCTAACAGAACATGTTGGGGTAAAGCAACAGACATCCAAGGCAGAACTCTAGCGCATTTGGCATTTTTATAGCATTTTGATATGGCCAGACAGAGAAGAGTCCAGCTCTAGTTGAATAGGCCTACACAGAAAAAAATTGGAGAAGACCCAGTTAGAGCACATCCTATAATTTTCTCACAATTACTACTCTCTCCCCACCTGCTCTTGCCTCTTTTCTCCCACTCTGTGGAGAAGAGACGAACCCTTGATGAAACCAATGGGCTGTTAGCAGTCATGGCATATGCCATATCTGCGCAAAGGCTTTAATTAACAATGCACAAAATATCTCTGTTCCTTTTGTTCTTGTCATCTGCTAGGAGACTAACATGGCCAGACAGTGCCCAGTGCACAGTGCTTCGTCATAAGTCCCCAAACAAGAAAATGCCTGGAGCCCCACCAAAACTACAGCAAACCTGTAATTCTCATACAATAAGAACAAGAAATAAATATTGGTCTGGTAAGCCATTTGGATCTGGGTGGAGGGGAAGTTTGGGGAAAGGTCTGTTTATTTCTGCAACAAAAACAAACTCATACTGTGCTATTAAAGGAATTATGGGGGAAAAGACTGAAGAAAGAAAGGTATCAAATACTGAACTGATGAAGGAATCCCCGAAGAACCTGGAAAGATCATGTAAATGGAGGCACATGATGGTTCAGAGGCCCACTCTATTTCCAGAAACCATTTTAAAAGATTTGCAGAGGGAGATTAGCCAGCGAGTGAGCAAAATACAGATAACTGCAATCAATGAGTCACATTTTGAATCCTTAGTCTGGCAGAGCCAGTGGGCACTGTAGAGAACCCAGGCTGGGCACTGTGGTTTTGAAGAAAGTGATGCTCTATCGAGGCAGCCGAGGCCCTCCTGTCCTCACTAGTCCTCACGTCCCTGCCACCTTCCCCACACGGTATATAAAATGCCTCACTGAAGTTTTACATCTTCTCATTTGTTTTTGTTAATATTGAAAAAATCTTTATTTTATGTGAGACTGATAAAGTACTGTCTAAGCAAAACCTGATAAAACTAACAAATATTGTTAGATATTACAATAGAGATTTTGTGTTAGCATTAATAAAAGTTAGATTAATTATAGACAAGAAATACCTTAAGAAGTTTTTGACAAAACATACTTTCATATTTTTTTTCTTTTTCTTTTTTGGCTAGTTAATTGGAGATAAGTATCTCATGGACTTTTCTGCTTGGCTTGGATTCAAACCAGGATTCTCAGTTCTCATCCTTCTGAATAGATAGGATTATAGGTATGAGCTACCACTGTCCAGCATCTATATTTTCTTGTTTTTGGTAGGATAATTGAGTCTTTTTTTCATATATTTTTTATTGTAATTAATAAAAGGGTTACATGATATTTGCCAGATAGATGGTGCATTAATTTCCATACATTGATACCCTTTCACATGTCTTGGTCCCCATTTCCTCCCCCCCCCACCCCTCATCTTGTTTTCCCCCCTTCCCTATCCAATTTCACATAACCAAATACAAATATATCCGATATATCAGGTAACAAAGTGAGATAGTGTAACAATATGAGATAACCAAGGGACAGCAAAAGTGATGAGAGATAACATAGTACCTTAAGAACAACAATCATTCATTATATGGCTTATGTTTACATCATATTTTAAATGACAAGTTTAACAAACAAGTGTTCAAGGAGGGAATCTCTAATTACAATCACTGGGACCTAGTATTTAGAATTTAATCAAAATTAGGCTAAGGGTTTGTATGTCATAGAAACATATTAATTTATGAAATAAAACATTATGTCTATAGAGTCATAGGTTTTTATGTCTATATAGTTATGTTTGTATTTCCATTACCATGTCCATAGCTTTGGGTATGCAGTTATTGAGTCCTCACTCTTGTACTCTTTGGATACATCTTCTCATTTTTTTTTTTGCCAGTCCTGGGCTTGAGTTCAGGGCCTGAGCACTGTCCTTGGACTTTCTCAAGGCTAGAGCTCTACCACTTGAGCCTCAGCACCACTTCTGGCTTTTTTCTATGTATGTGGTGCGGAGGAATCGAACCCGGGTCTTCATGCATGCTAGGCAGGCACTCTACCACTAGGCCAAACTCCCGGCCCCACATCTTCTCATTTTGAGATTCAAAAAAATTCCTTTTTTCTTAGACAAAGAACCATTATAAAACTTTTATTGGATAGTACTGATCATAAGGAAGAAGATAAGGGGAAATTTTGTTTAAAGGCAGCAGATGTAGGAAGCATGAAGGTAGAAGTATAGTTCAGGAAGTAAGGAAAGAGCAAGTTGTGGGAAGGAGACTGAGCAAAGGTCGAGGTTGTGGAGATATGTGTTATCTTCACAGCTCAGCTGAGGCTTGGAGCAACCAAGGAGCAAAGTCGAAGTGCCCACACCTGCAGTACACAGGTTCTGGAGTTCTTAGAGATGTCCTTATTTCAAGTGTTAAACATATCTAAAGTGTGTGTGTGTGTGTGTGTGTGTGTGTGTGTGTGTGTGTGTGTGTGTGTGTGTGTGTGTGTGTGTGTGTGTGTGTGTGTGTGCACGCATGCGTGCTTGCTAGATAGCCCAATACTACAAGCTGCTGGTTAGATTAGTGGTTCATGGCTGACAGCATCTGATGGGGCTCTTGCTTGAGTGGGCCTTGTTAGCTTATGACTTTCAAGACCACACTATGTGTAAATAGGGAAATGCAACACCCTCCCCCCGCCCCCGCCAGCCCTTCAAAGCTTTAATGCTCTAGCTGTAGGGTCCCTTCTAGAGATTTCCTGAGCTCCAGGGAGCTGTCTTACCTATGGTTCCTGTCCAGAGTGGCCTGTGACATTTTGGCTCAGCCTGAGCTTGCGTGATGGCTGTTTGTGTCCTTGAGCTCACCATGGCGTCTCTCCCAGTCATCACAGAATTTGGTTCAGCGCTTGACTTACTCCCCTGTGGAATCCTGTTTTCTCCTCCCTTCCATAGATATTGATCCCAAGTAATCCATAATAGATATTCAAAGATGCCTCCTTACAACAGAACCCAAGCAAAGGCACTTTCTTAGGCTTGCCTTATAGCTGGCAATGGGAGATGACTGAGGAGGCTTCCCCTCCTGTATTATGAAAGGGGTTCACAGGCCAATGACAATACAGCTTCTGGCTAGAGTCCAGTCATCTGTCCAGTCCTACCACTGCTCATGTTATGAAGCAAAGACACCCAGGAGCAACCCTGGCTTATGCAAGACTCTGCAGCCCATTCTATAGTTCAAATGATGGGGTTCTCATCCACAGAAGAGAGGATGCAATGCTATTTTCACTGTAGACAACACTGTGTGACTGCCCATCTCTTTCTTTTATTTTCCCTTATGTCAAGAAACTTTATACAAATTTTGAAAATTATAGTAACTATGTAATCCTCTATATAATGTCTTTCTTTTCTACAGTTTGTCTCTCTGACATGATGTACTCTTCTCATTTGTCTTTGTCCTGTGTTCTTTTTCTTCTTCTTTTCATTTATATTCAATCAGCTTATTGGGTTTCTCCTGCAAATCACTTCAAATTCCTTCTCGTTCAGGATGAGTCAGAAAATATGCAAATAAGCAAATAAATAAAAAGCATGTGCATATTCTTTATATGACAGGATCCTATTACAAGTCTCCATGGTGGTATCATTACAGCAACATTTCTTTTTCTTTTTCTTTTCTTTTTGCCAGTCCTGGGCTTAAGCTCAGGGCCCGAGCACTGTCCTTGGATTTTTCTCAAGGCTAGAGCTCTACCACTTGAGCCTCAGCACCACTTCCAGCTTTTTCTAAGTATGTGTACCAAGGAATCGAACCCTGGTCTTCATACATGCTAGACAAGCACTCTACCACTAGGCCAAACTCCCGGCCCCTACAGCAACATTTCTATCTCATTATAAAATGAATTGAGTCAACACTGAAGGACACTCTAGGCAACTGTTAAATAAAATTTATAGTTTCTAGACAGGAAATGGCAAAATGGGATTTATGATTTGTAAAATGTCTTTTTAAAGGAGAGACACCTATTTGTCATAATTTTCTAAACAATTGTTAACACAGTGACTCATGTTATGTCCTATGGTATGTGCTGCTGTCATTGCTAGAATTTCAGTGTTCTGTATAACTATGGATAAGGATTGTCCGCCTGGGATTTTCTCATGGAATCTACTAATTTAGAAAAACATTCTTCATGCAGAACTTCAAGGTTTATACCAATATTGCATATATGTCTTCTAGTTTGTCTTTTCAAAAGAAAAAAAAGAAAATACCTACACTAAAGTGCCTGTGGCTTATGCCTGATATCCTAACTTCTCAGGATACTGACCTCGAAAAGACTTGCCTGAAACCAACCGAGCAGAAAAGCCAGCAAAATGCTAAGTTAGAGAGATGGTTCAAATGGTCAAGCACCAGCCAAGATCAAGAAGACAATGAATATGGGATTTGATTGGCCATGTTGTGTTCAGGTTCCCTTAGTGACCATTATTCCCCTAGTTGGGTACAGAAAAAATGCATAATGCAAAACCGTCCCCAACAAGTCCCCCATAAGCAATAACTAGAGTCCTAGAATTAGAAATCTTTCTGCTATGGGCATATTATTTAAAAGATCACATACATGAGAACTAAATTACATAAAAAGACACTCAATTAGGTAACATTCGAAGTGTATGTTTTGATATGCTTGTCTTTATCTTAGCACTTTTTACTTTTTGTGTATGAGGTGTTTTGAGAGTTTGGCCTAGTTTTTTTTTTTAGCAGTATTTATTTTTATTCAAATCTTGTCACTCTGTTATTATAGTTTAAAAGTCCTAATTAATTGTTGAACTCTATTGCTTCTTTCCCGGAGGAAGAAGTCTTAGGGAGGAAGTCCTGTGAGCGTCTGTCATGAGGAGCTGAGAAATTCTTGTGAGGAAGAAGGGAAACTTGTGGTGTGAGCATTTTCTATGCTACAGACAAGAGTTGTTTCACTGTTTTTAATTACCTAAGTCCCAGTGTCAGTACCCAACTTCTCAGGAAGAGTCACACCATATTTGCAGTATGTAATTGAGAGAAAAATGATACACAACCCTCTCCAGAGGGATGGAGCTCCCCTCAGAACTGTAGAAAGAATATGCATCTGGATGTAACTGACAGATTATAAAGCACTAAATGGGCATATTTTAAGTAACGATCCTTAAATTGCACTGCTTTATGGAACAAAATAGATCATGAGCAATACTGCAGACATGAACAGATGAGGTTCTCACAAAATTCATACATTTTCACCTGTTCTGTTCAGTTTTCTTACAGATCAGAAATGCATTGCAAAATCCTAATAAAGTCATGTGGGCATGACTTTTTTTCTCAGAAAGGGTTTCTGTAAGCAAAACCATCATGATGCATACAGCTTTCAGTACCATTATTAAATCTACAGCAGAACAGGGTGTCTAGCAAGGTATTTATCTGTACTTTCAGGCTCCAAGGCAATGCTGTGCTATAAAAAATAGTCTAGAAGCTATTAATATAGCAGAACAGGCTAAATTTTCTATTCTGTACATTCAAAATTAAAACTTGGATGTAATTATGCACGATGTATATAATCATATTTGTAAGGTAAAAAGTGATATTTTTGACAGCTGTATAGACTATAGGATATATATGAGTTAATATAGGATATAAATGAATATAGGATATAAATGAATTAATATATCCACCTCACATACTTTTCTGTGCTAAGAACATTTCAGTTCTATTCTCTTAGCAATTTTCCAATATATGTTATTATGAGCTATTGTCACCATCTGTTGCAAAAACTCTCCAGAACGTATACCTTATGTATCACTGTACATATGTTTTTTCTTCTTATTAGCATATACAAATTGTACAGAGTAAAGCATTCATTGTGACATTTCCATATATACTAGTTATATACTTGCATCCTATTTCCTAGTAATATCTCCTTAACATACTGTCCTATCACCTTACTGCTCATATGTTTAAACCTTAAAACCTGTTTGTCTTTTCTGCCTATCTTACTTCATTTAACATAACAATGACCTCCAATTCCATTCATGATGTTGCAAATGACAAGAGTTATTATTACTATGTAGAGTGCTATTGTGTATATATACCAATCAGCTTTGTCCATTTATCAGCTGATGAACTCTTTGGACATTCTATTTCTTGGCTATTGTATGCTATGTTTCCTATATTCAGTAATGTTTATTCCATATCCTGACTATTGTCAATATGTCAGTGAACAGAGGTGTTTAGATATCGCTGATCAACTTATTTCATTTCCTATGGGTATATGACAAAAAAACACATCAGCTTACTGCGTTATTTGACTCTTCTATTTATAACTTTGTAAGAAAATGCTATATTGTTCAACATGGCTGGACTAATTTCTGTTGTCACCCGGATATTATAAGGGATTTATTTTCTCTACAGTTACCAGCACTTGTTACCTTTATTATTACTATCTTTAATTAGCTGAACAAAAAAGGGGTTACCACTCAAAAATCAACTGCCTTCCTACATGCGAACAATGAGAGGAACGAGGAAAGCAACTCCTTTTGCAATAGCCTCAAAGAAAATAAACTACATAGGAATTAACTTAACTAAGAATGTAAAGGAGCTTCTTGATGAAAATTTTAAAACCATGAAAAAGGAAATTAAAGCAGAACTGAAGAAATGGAAAAACCTCCCATGATCCTGGATTGGAAGAATTAACATCGTGAAAATGGCAATCTTGCCAAGGGCTATCTACAAATTCAATGCAATACCCATAAATATCCTAATGTCATTCTTTAAAGAAATAGAAGAGGCAATCCAAAATTTCATGTGGAATAATAAAAGACCCCATATAGCAAAAACAATTCTTAACAGAAAGAACAGTGCAGGTGGAATTTCAATACCAAACTTTAGACTCTACTACAGAGCTATAGTGACTAAAACAGCTTGGTACTGGCACAAGAACAGGTCTGAAGACAAATGGAATAGAACTGAGCATCCAGATATTAACCCACAGACCTATGGCCACTGAATCCCTGATAAGGGAGCCAAAAAAGTAGAATGGAAGAAAGCCTCTTCAACAAGTAGTGCTGGCAGAACTGGTTAAGCACCTGCAGACAACTAAAGTTGGATCTTTCTTTGTCACCCTTCACCAGGATTAACTCCAAATGAATCAAACACCTTGAGGTACAAGCAGATACATTAGAAACTTTACAAGAAGGCAGAAGTTGAAACTTTCTTAATAAGGACCAAGAAACACAACAAATCAGAGAAAGTCTGGATAAGTGGGACTGCATTAGACTGCAGAGCTTCTGCATGGCAAAGGACGTAGCTAGCAAACTAACTACAAAGCCTGCAGAGTGGGAGAAGATCTTCACTAACCATACAACAGACAAAGGACTCATATCTAAAATATATCAATAGCTCAAAAAATTGAATCACTCCCAAACTAATCTCCAAAGAAACAACCATTCTATTAAAAGATGGGCCAAAGGCTTAAAGAGAGTCTTCTCTGAAGAAGAAATAAGAATGGCCTATAGACACATGAAGAAATGCTCCACATCTCTGGCCATAAAAGAAATGCAAATCAAAACCACTCTAAGATTCCACCTCATTTCAGTTAGAATGGCCAGGATCAAGAAATCTAATAATAACAGTTGCTGGAGGGGATGTGGCCAGGAGGGATCACTACTACACTGTTGGTGGGAGTGCAAACTCGTTCAACCACTATGGGAAAAGCAGTATGGCAGTGCCTCAAAAGACTAAACATAGAGCTCCCCTATGACCCAGCAATTCCACTACTTGGCATTTACCCAATTATCCAGAAACAAGGGCATACTAACACACAACAATGTTCACTGCAGCACTATTTACCATAGCAAAGATATGGAACCAACCTAGATGTCCCTCAGTTGATGAGTGGACCAACAAGATGTGGTATTTATACCCAATGGAATTCTATGCTGCTGTCAGAAAGAATGACATCGCCCCATTTGTAAGGAAATGGAAAGACTTAGAAAAAATCATATTAAGTGAAGTAAGCCAGACTCAAAGGAACATAGGCTCAATGATTTCCCTCATTTGTCATAACCAGTAACCTTGGGCTCTCCTAGCAGAGATTTACAATAGAGCAGAACCTAGATACATAAGGCCATATAGTATGACACTAAATGAAAGGACCTTCAGGATAAGGAAACAAAAGCCATATAATGAGTGATTGTTGTCCTTAATGTACTATGTGATCTCTCATCTCTTTTTCTGACCTTTTTTTTAAATCTTGTATTGTTACAGCATTTCACCTTGTTATCTGATATATTGTATAGATGCATATTTGGTTATTTGAAATAGGATCGGGAAGGAGGAAAAACAAGATGAGGGGCGGGCTAGGGGGAGCAAAATGGGGACCAACACATGAGAAAGGGTATCAATGTGTGTGAAGTAATGCACCTTCTATCTGGTGAATATAAAATAACCCTTCTAATAATTACAATAAAAATATTAAAAATAAAAAGTGTTTACCCTTCAACAAATCAGTTTATAAGTACAGTGCATTTTGATTGGTTACCCTTTTTTAGCAATCTCCCCCAACCTATTATCTTTTGTCTTTTATGTAATAACTAGTCTAATATGTGTGAGGTGACATTAGTAATTAAACATGTTAAAATAGCTCTGAAGGACTAGACTACAATACAGTAACTGAAGGAGGTGCTCAAACACCTTATTTTCATTAAAGACATCACTCAGAGAGAAAATCAATGAGGAAAACTGTGGACTTGAACTACATATTATACCCATTGATTTTTAATATGCATGTACACTGCATTTCACTTTCAAACAAATACCTAAGATTCTTCTCAAATGTACATGAACTATTTTCTAAGAGAGATTATAGGGGAAGCCACAAAACAAGTCTTAACAATTTGAAGAAGACTGAATCATATCAACTGTCATTTCTCAACACAAACCACGCAAATAGAAACCAACAGCAAATTCTGGAAAACTGACAGGCATGTGAAAAAATCCACATTTCATTTGATATACTTTGGGAGGAGTAGGTAAATATAAATTTTCCCAAAAGTCAAACCAGTCTGACTAAAGGAGTCAAAAAGACAAAAGAACCTATTTGCTTATTTAGAGTCTCTCTTGTAATCCATTGAGAAGAGTCTCTTTGCTCTCTATAAAGGGAGTCAGTACATTTTTTTTTCTTCATTTTGAGTTGTATGCCTGAGCTGGCTTTGAACCGTGATTTTTACATCTCAGTCTCTTGAGTAACTAGAATTATAGGCATGAGCCATCTGTATCTAGCTTGGTTCTTTAGTTTTATAATTCTTACAGTGAGATCAGTAGAAATTAAAAGAAATTCCAAAAGACACAGCAATTTCTGGAAACATATGCTGCCTTAGTTCTATTTATTAGGTAGATCTGTTTATTGTACACTGTTATTGTTAATGCTTCCTGTGTGCTTCAGTTTTGAATAGTGGCTGTATCACTTGAGGTTGCCTACAGCTGCCACCAAGACAGCTTAATGTGTTGCTAAGGCAATGGATTCTCATGGGAAGTGAGAACCAAGAAATGGCAAGACAGATTGTCTTTCATTACTACATCCACATTTGCTATGTGGCACCTTATTTTGCTTCCTTATAATGGCCCAATTTATTTATTAGTTTATGACATGAAACTTTAATTGTGGTATGGCTGGACATCGCCTTATCAGAGACATAATAATAGACCTCAGAGCGATCTGTCAGGATCTATTATCTGAGGTGATATCCTCCAACACAAAGAAAAAGGCACTAAGCAATTATCTAGTGAGAAAGATCAGTGCAGACAGCTGAACAAAGCCATCTATTCATTGCTTCCTAATCTCATGTTCCATTTTGAGACCAGAATTACCAGGGAAACTATACACCTAAGGCTTTATTAGGTATTGGTGACTCACTCCTATAATCCTAACTAGTCAGGAGGCTGAAATCTGAGAATCACAGTTCAAAACCAGCTTGGCAAGTCCAAGAGATTCTTATCTCCAGTTACACACACACACACACACACACACACACACACACACACACACACACACAGAAGTGAAGCTTTGGTTCAAGTGGTAGAGTGCTAGCCTTGAGCAAAAATAGCTCAGGGACAATGTCAATACCCTGAGTTCAGACTCCAAAACTAGCACAAGAAAAAGTCAAATAAAAACCAAACAAACAATATCTAGGACTTCTAGAAGCTATGTGTTGGCCTAGCCTAATTCCCAGGCCCAGACATCCACCTGTGTTCTATTGACTTTGATCCCTCTTGGTATCAGCGTTCAAGGGGATTTTTTTGTGTGTGTGCAGGCTAAGGACAAATAGAATATTTCCATGGTAAAGTATTTGGAAATTGTCAAAATAATCAATATTTTTTGCAGGTCAAAGGTGTATTTACCAGGATCTCCTGTAAGATACCAACATTGGTAGCTAAATAAGAACCACAGGTTTACCAGTGAGCCAGTAACAATGGCAGCTCCCTTCTGGCGGCTCAGGATGATAGATGAGAAGAGGAGACAGCATTGATGGGAGGTGGACACTAACAGAAGAGGGATGTTTGTCTAGAAAAGTGGATACTGATCTCCTGCATTGAGCTGACTGAGAGGAGACTGGCATTCTTTTTGCCTTTAGTCATCTTAGTTCCTCAAAGTACTGCTCATTCCTGCACTGTTGCCTGGAACATGGTAGGGCAGCCCCCAGGGAAGGCTGTCCTAGGTCTCTGGAGTAGTGCTGCATGTGGTGGGCAAAAGCTTGTGTGGAACACAGCACAATCTTGTAGACACTCAGGAGTACACACTGGTGTTTCTGTGGTTCCTCCTCCCTGCTATGAGGAAGTGGGAACTCATCATAAGTCCTCTGGAGTTTGGGGGTTTGCCGGTGCAAGATGCTGGGAGAACAATTCAAGAAGTAATTTGCTATATGAAAGATTGCCCACTTTATCCTTCCAAACCAGTTATCATCCAGGAAACAGGCTGGATTATGATCTCTGGTTTTTGAGGGATTTGTAACCAGATCATCCTATCACTCTTTGTTCCCTTCCCTTTCTTTTCTTGCTATTACTGGAGCTTCAATTCTAGACCCTTGTGTTATGTCAAACACTCTACCGCTTAAGCCCCCACTCCTTTTCTCCTTAGTTATTTTTTAGATGAGGTCTTGCATTTGGGCTCTGGTGTTGGCCTGGGCCTGTTATCCTCCTATCTTTTCTTCCGGTGTATCTGGGTTCTCAGGTTTGTGTTATCATCCTGGTTTATTCATTGAGATAGAGGGTCTTATTAACTTTTGCCCAGTCTGGAGCTCAGTACATGAGCCATGACAACTGGCCTTTTTATTACCATGCAATCTAAAAAATATATTCTAACACTTCTAGTATGAATTTAGACCAAGCCCCTAAGCAGACAACAGTAGTACATAAAGCTGTGATACAGTATTAAAATGAATTCAAAATTAAAGCAACACATCAATAAATATATTTCATATCTAAGACAAACTTTTAATTCTATATTACCATAAATATTGACTGATAATCCCTTTATTTCATTCAATAATAGTAAGAATGTCAAGTCTTGTTTTGTAGAGAGAAGACCAAATGGGAATTAATCACAAACATTTATTAAGTACTGATTAATTGCCTACTCCTATATTTGACACTGAGGAAAATTTGGAAGGGTGAGGAGGAGGCATAAAAGAAAATGGAAATGTGAGAAGAGACAAATTAAACTCTTGTTTGAAGTGCCAGAACATTTATAATAATGTGATAAATAAGGATATATGGACCATAAGAGCTGTAGAACTCTAGAGGGAAAGATCAAAAGAGGCAGTGTGACCAGGATAGAATTCATGGAGGAGGCAATGTTTGAACTAGGCTTGGAGTGATAAAGCCAAAGAGAGAGATCTCCATGGGCTCACAGGCAAGAGATAGAATGTCAACAGTCAAGGACCACATGCACAAAGGTGAAAAAGAAGGACAAAATAATGAGTCTGTGATCAGAGTAAACGGTGCCCTCTTCGAGGCTTCCTGTTGAATAGGGGTTGCAAATAGAGTTAATAAATGGGATAAAAGTAGAAGAGTGCCAGGCCTTTAAGGAGAAACTTTCATCCCAGGATTGCATCCAGGGAAAAAGTCATTAATAGGTCTGACTCAAGATGGGAGAAAATACCTTGGGGTTTTATGAAATGTAGGAACCCCTGAGTAAGGATGTTAGCAACTCTCATTTCAGATTATGCAAGGACAGGCAGTGCTGTGCTATTAGCGAGGTGACTGGGATATCCAGAAAGAGTAAGCTTCTGGTGAAGCTCATTATTATTGATAGGAAAGGGTTCTATCATGCAAGTCCTGAGGGAAGTCTGAAAAGGGAGCTAACAGACAAGCCTGTAGGCAACACGATAAATGTAATGTGAAGAAAGAAAATAAATGCTTCTTACGCTGCATTTGTTTGTGCAAGTGAGATAGGGACCAGGTAGACCTCACAGAAGACTGGTAGAAAGCAAAATTCAATAGAATGCATTTTCTGCTGTATACAGAGAACAAAGAAGAATGGAAAAACTCTATACTCTCAAGAGGAGAGGAGATTCTGCTTCTACATAATGTTTAATAGGAAAGCAATTGGCCGATAGCAATGGTGCTCGTGTAACCAGAATGGCAACTGTTTCTAAAGCATCCTGATTCGTGCAGTCACAGAAGACTAGAGCAAAGAATCTTGGCAGCATGAATCCTTCTGAGAATGTGTGATCTAGTGAAATGTGTACCAGACAGAATGATGGGTTCTGGATCACATCTTGTTTGGGAGTGTTGTGTTCCTAGAAAAGGAACACACAGGACTTAACCTCTTTAGTGAGCCTCTGTAACTAGAAAGGACAGCTCCTTTCCTCTCAGTAAGAAGAGATATGTGTTGAAGAGATTTGCACAAGTGCTTAGCAAATGTAAAGATTTTAATTGCATTTTATTCACCTATTTTGTTTAGATTCACTTTGAACTTTTTGCAGAAATGATCTGGGAATGTTATGGGTCTTTGAAAAATACAAAAATGACAAGATACATACATGTAATATCATGGGAGTTACTCATTGTGATTACTCAGGCTCTACCAGTCATTGTGCTATGAGCTTCATAGGCTTTGCTCCAGAATAATCCCTAGAAGCAAGCACTGTTGGTATCAGAATTTTCCAAACAAGGAAATAAGTCTTAGTGAGGAAATGTTGTCATAAGGCAATGTTGAAGGAGGAATATAAACCCTTGTGTAAGCCAGACACTGGAGCTCACACCTGGAATCCTAGCTACTCAGGTCGCTGAGATCCATTGGATCTTAATTTGAAGCCTGCACAGGGAAGAAAAGTTAGTGAAACTCTATCTCTAACTAATAAGCAAGCTAAGCAATCAGGCCAAATGAGTGTGAGGCCCTGAGTTCAAACTCCAGTGCAGCAAATATAACAACAAAACTCATGTATATCCAACTCCAATAGAAAAATCAAAGTAAGAAATTGGAGTCAAATATAAGGTTATAAAACTCTCAGTAAAATTCATTATATATGCTATCAGTAAGATACAAATTAGACTGGATTTTATACAGAAAAGAAAATATGATCAGCTATTCAATTTACAATATCAAGATAAAGTCAAACCATGGGCTACAGAAGAGTAGAGTTGTCCTAATAATAGCTCTAGAAACAACTGTCTCCCAAGGGTTCTCACCACTTCCCAAATACTATTCATCTTTCCTAGCAATATCCTTAATACAGACACAGTGAGGAATACCAAATAAAGTGGCATTACTATTGCATATGTAGCAGGATGTTAAAGTTTTCACCAAGGACAGAAATACAACAACCTTGAAATTCCAAAGGTAGATCTGAAATGCACACAGATTCCAACCACCTTCAGTCCTCAGCTACATAAATTATATAAACACTTGCCAAAGTGATGAAAAGGAGCATTTCTGGAGGTGCAGAAGTTCTGCTCTATTATAGTGCCTCCACTCCAGAGGGCAGGTAGGTGAGTTGTTGGGAAGAAAGTCTCTTGTACACCTTAGGTGTTGTGGGTCGCCAGGGTTCAGTATAGACAGACATCCCTGTCTGACTGCCCTGTACCATGACTTGTCTCTCTAGCAATCTCATCTAGATTCAGGAAAGAAGAACTGCATTTGCTTCCCTTCATGAAGATGACAACAGAACAGGGAAATCATGGAGAGCAGGGATGATAGTGGAAGACAGGGAGAATAAAAGCAGCCATTACCAGAAATGACTGATCCAAGGGCTCTTAAAGTACAGGGAAGAGGAAGACCATGCTAACATTCACCCATGACCTCGAGCTCTGACTGGCCAGCTCTTACCAACCATCCAAGGGGGGAAATGATGCTGTAGATGACGGAAGAAACTGTCTAAAGAGAATATAGGAGATCTGCCCAGGGTACTTCCTCAACCATACCCAGCAACGAGGGCTGAGCTGGGAGATGTTCTATCCATCCTTTGGACTGAGGAAACATAGTCCTTGGTGTTTCAAAGCTTGATTTGACACTGGTTTCACAGCAACTGGGAAAGATGCTTCTCTGCATGTCCAGCTTAATGACAGACTTCCATCAATTAGTAAAAACCCAATGAGCATTTTGTTAATAATGGCCTAGATTCCCCATGAGAGATGTAAGCACAAGCCACTGTAGGTTTCACTTTGAAGTGGAAAAGATTCAAAGCAAAGATTTACACTGTGGTTTACCTGATGCCTCTAGGGCCAGGTTTCTAGAGAGATACTAAGGACCTTAAAAAAAAAAAAGAAAAAGTAACTCCTGTATGTTAAAAGGAAAGCAGGAAAAAAAAATACCTCAATTTTAAAGAGCTTATTCTAAAGAGGAAGTAATTCATCAATCAGGAAGCTCCAAACAGGAAGTGATTTGGGGACTGTGTTTCTCCAGACATAGAAGTGGCACAGAGAAAATTTGGGGTAGGTTATTGTAGGCATATTTGCCACCTTTCATGTTGATAGCCTTCATCTTGGGACATCTGCAAGGCAGGCCCAGCCACAGTTGCCCATTCCCACCAAACTGCACCTAACGCCAGCAGCAGGCGTCATGCTGCTGATAAACCAGCTGTAGAATGTTTGGCCCTGCCTGGCTGGTATCTCCATTGTCCAGCTGCAATAACAAAGATTTCCTGTTCTCAGCCCCTTCTCTGAACCCCAACCCCCTATACACTATACCTGCTCCCCCTGCCTGCGAGCACTTTGGTCTTCTCTTTCCCACCCTAGATTGGCCTGTCCACTTTGGACATTAAATCTTGCTCTTCTCTATCTGTCCGTGTAGTTATCAGTGCTTACAGTTATAGTTACAAAATTGCCTCTGCTTGAAAGCTGCTAGTGATGTGAGCTTGTTGACAGCCTCTAGTAGGTTGAGCATAAGCTTTGTTTTTCTTTAATATAAACTTTTGCAAGAAGTAATCCATATTATGTCTTGCTTATGTTTTGCAAACCAAGCAAGGTTAAGGTCACTTAGGAGCTGTAACTGTCTTTTTCTGCTCAGAGATTCTTCAGGTCTGATCTCGAATTTAATTTACCCGTTATCACTTATCACCAGGCCAGGCTCTCTTCATGTGATTGAGAAAGCCCTTTGCTCCTATGGAGTAAAACATATCCAGGCCCAAGTCCACCAATCAGAGTTGAAATTCCAGGCAAATGCTATCTATCCATGTTCCAGCATGACTTGGCAAGCACTGCTTGGATTGTTACTCCTAGAATTGAATGTCTGCTTCTTCCTTTCTGGGCTAGAGAATCATATCCACAATAGTCCATTTACTTACTGAAACCAACCATTTTCATTATTCTTACCTTCCTAGTGCTTAGTGGTTGAATTTTTCTTTTGGCTGGTGTATCTCCATCAAGGTCTGCCTGAGATCAAAGCCTTCACAGAGTCAACTAAGAGATCCTGTAAAGCAGGACTTCAACAATTATTTATGTGTCTCCTTCAACTTGAAATGATCTTTTTGCTGAATTCGAGCCATTTGTTTAAAGACCTTAGCTTTCCACTATCCAGGCTTATGGCTGGAAGCCATAGTAGCAGGGCTTATTGTTAAATCCTACACTTAGACTGAGCTTTCTGTACATGTATCATGTGTCTGATATTTTGGGAAATCTCTCATTCTCCTCTAAGTCTTAGCTAGATATTCAATATTCTGTCTACCGGTTCACTTCTCTCTTCCCTTGATTTTCACATCTGAAAGCTCAAAGGAAATTACCAAGTGTATGACCATCTTTCTTTCTGGCCTATATTTCACAGGGAATTTAAGTTGTTATGAAGAGAAACTTCATCACTTCCCAGTACTGGGCCTTGATTTCTATGTCATTACCTCTCCTCCATCCATAACCTCAAGGACCTCACCTTCTCTTCCTTTTATTCCAGGGCTGAGCCACTCCAAAAAAAGTTAGATGAGGCCCATAAACTCACAGTGGAGGACAGCTGTAGACAGACCTCTACTGAGTAGATATGGGTCAAGACATTCATGCCTGAGCAAGAATTTCACATTTCCTAGCTCCTCATTTTTTCCCCTTCATATGTTGCCTCTGTTAGATCATACCCTTTGTAGAATGCTTTTCAAAATGTTATTATGTGATCACATGTTATTTTAGAATCTGACACTGGAAGGAGAGTAAGTGAGCTAGACAACAGAATGGTGGCCTGTTCAAGTTCAGACAGGCTTGTAAAGGAAAGCTAGCAGAACGTATTCTTCGGTTCTTAGTTTCTGAATTAATAACCTATCCCTGACTTCTGCTGCAACCATAAAAAGTGAGGTAATCCATTTCATAAAAACCAGGCTTTCTGTTTTCCATTCAGAAGTATGTAAAGCATCAGAAATGGCTGGTGACTTTTCTCAAGATATCTTAGATTTAAATCGACAATTGAGATGATTTCTGTAGCTTCCATTAGTATTTAGAATAATATGTATATCTTCTATGGTTTGTAAAGGAATGGAGCAATGTGTTTGCATCAGCAAGTCTCATCTTTTAAGGGATAACAGCTCATGAATTTAATTTGCCTTTTCCAAGCACAATTTAAGAGAGCTTTGCTGGGAGAAAAGCTCAACCAATCCTTGCATTTCTGCTTAACCTTTGTTTCTATACTTTGCACATATCCAGCATTTACCTATTCCTTGCATTTCTTTGGCAAAAAAAAAATGTGATCCGAACACTGTCACGTGATGGCGGTTGCTCAAACTTCTAATGAGAAGACTTTCATTATTTAAATTTGGGGTCACACTCAGTTTCATTGTAGCTATTTATGATTTACCATAAATAGTACTACACAGGTTCTACACAGATGTCTAAGTCATCTCCTTATTGAGAGAAAATAATTATTTCTACAATGTAACGCTTAAGCAGTCCATGGTGATTAGTGTCAAATACAGTATATGCTTAGTTCCTTGATCTTATGGTGAACAATCTAGCTTTCCCTTATTGCTCCACTACTCTGTCATGAATGGTTTTACATGTGGTTATTTTCAATCTTTTCTAATGACTATAGCATCCATCCATCTTACCATGTTCCTAAATTATGCTTGGATATCAATGCTTCTACCTCCTTATTTACTAGTAGTAATTAAAATAAAAAACACCGTGAATTATCAAATTTTCAAATGTTTCATCAGACATGGATATATACAAAAATTAAAACAAGAATTAAAAATATAAAATACTTAGTTGTAGATTGGTAACTTTCACTAATTTTCCACTGTTCTTATTAATTACTGCTAAAGTTAGTCTTCCTGATGCTTATTTAAGGAGGACATTTACATTTTAAGTGATTAAAAATAAATGTTCACTGCAGTCCCATTTGCTTGCAACCTATTTAGTAGCTCAAGCTTACTTTATCTCCAAAAGTTACATTCCCATCTTTACCTGCTTTAATACCTTCAGAGACTAAACACTAAGTTCATCTTTAATATTCTCAATTAATGCCTGAGGATAATTACAACCCACTTGCCTCCTCTGCATTACTGCCAACTTTTCTACAAAGTCCCTGTTTCCTCTTCTCCAGCTCATGACCAGGGGAAGAAACCTAAGAGACCCGGACTGTGGGCCACGCTGACACCTGCCCTGCTTGTGATGACATCATCTCAACATGGCTTCTGATGTTCTCAGAGCAAAAGGTACACATTGAGCCTGGATTAAATGATTGATCCATGTGGACAAGATCCACCTAGCAAGAGATAGCGACAGGGATTCATTAACTGACTGCAAGAGAGACTTAGCCAGGAGCTCCAGAGTGACAAATCCAAGGTAATATTAAAGGCAGGCATGCTGGTGGAATCTTTTAGGAACAGTGCTTTCTGTTCCCTAGACAATTTGACAATTCTTTTTATGCACTAGTAAATAATTTTCAATAAACAGACTTTAAACATCAAAACAAGACATGAGAAACTGTTTAGAAAGGTAAACTGGATGTTATTTTAAGGTTACATTTGTTTTCCTTGTACTTTACAACTGATACAGGGCTTCTGATTACTCTTTTTAGTGATAAAGAATTAAAATTTTTCTCCTTTCCTTTCACTTTTCCCTTCCCCTTAACATTTCTTTACCTTCCATTCCTCTTTTTCCTTCGTTGACAACAGATATCTGGAGATGACAGAATCTCGCATTTATGTTAAGCAGATCAAGTAGATCAATATTCCTAGGAACCAATAAAACAAATATTTTTTACATAGGCTAACAATGATCAAAATTTGAGGAACAAATTTTTTAGTCCTTAATTCTATTGTTAGTGTTTACTGAAAGCTTTTACACACAACTATTATAGATGCAAATTCAACATTATTACTTAACCAAACCTAGAAGAAGAACTCAAAGGAAAACAGGATTCATTGGAAGGAGAAGAAAATGTTGAATAAAAGAATTTTCACATGGGAGATTTGTACTAAGTGCTGTCTGTCACTGTCTATACGTGGTATAGACAGAGAGAGGGCATTTAGCATCTAGAATGAGGTTGCAAGAAGATTGTGGCTTTGGACCAGGCCATTCTTATTAGAAGTGTCTTTGGATAGAAAAACTCAATTTTGGAGTCCTCTTCAAACCTCACTGGGAGTTCCTATTTCCACTGATGACTGTACCAGAAATGTCACCACATTATCATGTCAAGCTGTGCATTCTGCCTAGTCCTAAAAATAATTCCGATAATAGCTAATTATCCGAAGTTAAAAAAATCCATTTGAAGTTATTTCCATTTTTAATTAGAAAAAAGACAAGCTTTTTTTTATAATATCGCCTATTACTCATCATTCACATTATAATGTCTCCCAAAACAGAGATATAACACTTGGGCTTGGAGACATTGGGGAGAAGCAATCATAACTCACTGTCAATGCTGCACCATGGTGAATGGCTGTCAGTCTTGCTGATATATTATTATAACTTCACTTCTATGAGATTGTTTGCTGAATTCTTAGGCTACAGAAAACAGGAGGCTAAAAATATTTCCAAAATCAAAACATGACATATTATTCAATTGTTTTGAGAGTTTTAAGCCAGGTAAACTAAATGATGGAATTCTAGACAGTGATTAACTTAAGGGAATGAGGGGGCTGGGAGGGAAAATAATATGAGATTTTTGTGGTGTTGACTGTTTAATACCCATGCAATATTTATTCCTGTGGCCCAGTTATCTATTAATTTATTACAAAAGATATTTAGATTAAGAATAATCCTTTATTTATTCTTAATCCCAAACCTACAAGTTGGAGACAGTTGAAAGGGACATATTATCTCCTCTTCACACAGCATCAGTTAAGACAGAGTAAAGGCTGAGGGACTCTCAGTGATGGAGCACTAGAAGCTGCTGAAGGCCTGCTCACACATAAATGAGCATAAATTTATATCTAGTTAGTGGCTGGGACTTGAGATATGCAGTTCAAGAACTCTACACAGGCCCGTTCCTCACTTCCTGATGCTTGGGTTCTATGAGTCTCTCCAAAGAGAATATAGTCTTCCTGGTTTTTTACATCCATGCTCAAATATTGTCATAACATCCTTTCTGCCATACTCTGTTGGTCTAGGTTTAAGAGCAGAATATTTGGGGGCCATGGTTCAAATTTTTTATGAAGCTATCTGAACTAGACAAAGCTCAATTTATTAAATATTTAATCTTTTTTCCATATATTTTTATTGTAATTAATACAAGGGTTACATTATATTCACCAGATAGAAGGTGCATTACTTCACAAATATTGATACCCTTTCTCATGTCTTGGTCACCATTTCCCTCCCACCACCCCTGCCCTCATATTGTTTCCCCGCGTTCCCTATCCTATTTCAAATAGCCAAACACACAAATATAAATTATATCAGATACCAAGGTAAAACACTGTAACAATATAAGATAACCAAGGGACAGCAAAAGAGATGAAAGATAACATAGTACATTAAGAACAACAATCACTCTTATATGGCTTTGGTTTCCTTATCCTGGAGGTCCTTTCATTTAGTGTCATACTATATGGCCTTATGTATCTAGGTTTTATTCTATTGTAAATCTCTGCTAAGAGAGCCCAAGGTTTATACAGGTTATGACAAATGAGGGAAACCATCGAGCCTATGTTCCTTTGTGTCTGGCTTACTTCACTTTATATGATTTTTTCTAAGTCTTTCCATTTTCTTACAAATGGAGCAATGTCATTCTTTCTGACAGCAGCATAGAATCCCATTATGTATAAATACCACATCTTGTTGATGCATTCATCAACTGAGGGGCAACTGTTGGTTCCATCTCTTTGCTATGGTAAATAGTGCTGCAATGAACATCATTGTGCTAGTGGATTTACTATGTCCTTGTTTCTGGACAATTGGGTGAATGACAAGTAGTGGAATTGCTGGGTCATAGGGGAGTTCTATGTTTAGCCTTTTGAGGCACTGCTATACTGCTTTCCATAGTGGTTGAACGAGTTTGCATTTCCACCAACAGTGTAGAAGTGATCCCTCCTGGCTGCATCCCCTCCAGTATCTGTTGTTATTCGTTTTCTTGATCCTGGTCATTCTAACTGGAGTGAGGTGGAATCTTAGAGTTGTTTTGATTTACATTTCTTTTATGACCAGAGATGTTGAGCATTTGTTCATGTGACTATAGGCCATTCTTATTTCTTCTTCAGAGAAGACTCTCTTTAAGCCTTTGGCCCATCTTTTAATGGGATGGTTGTTACTTTGGAGATTAGTTTGAGAGTGATTGAATTTTTTGAGCTGTTGATATATTTTAGAAATGAGGCCTTTGTTGTATGGTTAGTGAAGATCTTCTCCCACTCTGTAGGCTTTCTAGTTAATTTGCTAGCTATGTTCTTTGCCATACAGAAGATCTACAGTTTAATGCAGTTCCACTTACCCAGCCTTTCTCTGATTTGTTGTGTTTCTTGGTCCTTATTAAGAAAGTGTCGTCCTGTGCCAAGGAGACCTAGTCTATCTCCTATTCCTTCTTGTAAAGTGTTTAGTGTATCTGCTTTTATCTCAAGGAGTTCAATCCATTTGGAGTTAATCCTGGTGCAGGGTGATAAAGAAGCATCCAACTTTAGTTTTCTGCAGGTGCTTAACCAGTTCTGCCAGCACCACTTGTTGAAGAGGCTGTCTCTCTTCCATTCTATTTTTTTGGCTCCCTTGTCAAAGATTAGGTGGCCATAGGTCTGTGGTTTAATATCTGGGTCCTCAGTTCTATTCCATTGGTCTTCAGGCCTGTTCCTGTGCCAGTACCAAGCTGGTTTGATTATTATAGCTCTGTAATAGAGTCTAAAGTTTGGTCATTATATCATATTTTATAGATTGATATATATCTATGACATACAAACCCTCAGCTTAATTTTAATTATGTTCTAAAATTTATGTTTCAATGATTGTATATAAAGATTCCCTTCTTGAATACTTGTTTGTTAAACATGGCATTTGAAATATGATATAATATATATATATTCATTATGCTATTGGAAATATTTTTCTTACAAGAAAATGATAGACAGGGGCCGTGGGTTTGGCCTAGTGGTAGAGTGCTTGCCTAGCATGCACAAAGATCCGGGTTTGATTCCTTGGTACTACATAGAAAAAAGCCAGAAGTGGTACTGTGGCTCAAGTGGTAGAGCTGTAGCCTTGAGAAAGTCCAAGGACAGTGCTCAGGCCCTGAGCCCAAGCCCACAACTGACAAAAAAAAGAAAAAAGAAAATGATAGACAATGCACAGAAAGAAACATACTTGTTGAGATCATATTCAGATGAATCCATAATCACTAACTATAAATTTAAGACAAAATGGTAAGCTGGGTACCCCTGGCTCATACCTATAGTCCTAGCTACTGAAGTGGCCCAGAGTTAAGCGTTTTGATTATGTTGAAAGTCAGCTCAGACAGGAAAATCCCTAAAACTCTTATCTCCAATTACCCACCCAAAAGGCAGAAGTAGAGCTGTGGTTCTAGAGCCAACCTTGAGACAAAACCCTCAGGGACCCTGAGTTCAACTAAGTTTATTTTTAAGATAAAAATAAAAACAAAGGTGATCCCATATTAATTAGAACAAGTATACTTATGCTACTCACTAGCAATAGAATAAATATGCTCTTCACTAGCAGCCATAGGGAAAACTCAACTTGCATACAGAGTTATTATGAGCAAAATTGGTAAAAACCATTAGATTACTTAATTATGGCCAATACAATTGAAAATACATACAGTGATACAGTGTATCCTCCACCAATTCTCCTTTTGGGCACATCTCCAGGAGGAAAAATGTGAATGAATATTCAATGAAGTGTTAGCCATAGTAATAATTTTTTTAAAATGGGAGACTAATTATTGTGCTTAGAGGAAAGGTTGCCTGAAATCTAATGCACCCAAGCTAGGAAGGTGATGAAGCAATCAGATAGAGGGGCTCAGCATGGGATACAGACATTTGGGAAATAACACTTCACTTTTGGGGGGCAGCAGAGGGGAGGAGAGACTAGCACTGTGACTTGAACTCAGGGTCTTGCTGTTATCCCTAAATTTTCTGTTCAAAGCTAATCCTTTACCACTTGAGTCACAGCTTCACTTCCAAATTTTTGGTAGTCAGTTGTAGATAAAGAGTTTCAAGACATTTTAGCTTGGGCTGGCTTCAAACCATGATCCTCAGATTTCAGCTTCCTGAGTAGCTAGGATTACAGGGGTGAGATACAGATGCAAGGTGAGGAAATAACACTCTTAACTCTTGACAGGTTGCCAAAGATACACACATTTTCACATTTATGAAAAAAATTCCATATCATACTACGATTCCCCATATTGCTCATCAATAACTATGTAAACTTTAAAAAAAAATGGAGCCAGGAGTTTGGCCTAGTTGCAGAGTGCTTGCCCAGCATGTACAAAGACCCAGGTTCTATTCCTTGGTAGCATATACATAGGAAAATAGCCAGAAGTGGTGTTGTGGCTCAAGTGGTAGAGCTCTAGTCTTGAGAAAGTCCAAGAACAGTGCTCAGGCCTTGAGTTTAAGCCTAGGACTGCCCCTCTCCCGATAAAATTCAATGATGTGGGAATAATCAACCTACATTTACCACAGTAGTTGCCTTTGTGAAGGCAGATATGACATAAAGGGTTCTATTCTTTTATAAAGGATATTTACCAATATTTACACATACCAATTGTATGTGTAGGGATTTTTGGCTACATGTATTTTTACTCTTATTCTTGGTATTTTTGGTATTTTCTGTTTCTTTGGGTTAAGCTGAGCACCAGTGGCTCATGCCTGAATTCTTACTCTGGAAGCTGACATCAGGAGGAACATATTTTGAGGCCATCCTGGATCCATTTCAACCAACACCTGGGTGTGATGATGTTTACCCGTTATTCAAGCTGCCCAAGGGGCTGAGATTTGGAGTTACCATGGTTCTAGAGCAGCTTAGGGAAAAGTTTTTGAGATCATATTTCAATAGAAAAAGCTAGACATAGTGACTTTTGCCTGTCAACCCAGATTTATGAAAAATGATCATTTACACATGATAACCCAGGTCTACCACAGCAAACAGAGCAAAGACCCTGGAGTATGGTCAGAGAGTAGAGTAGCTGTCTAAAAATGGTTAGCCCTGATTTTAAACCTAGTGCCACCACTCCTCACCCCCAAAAAATTACTTAAAGGAGCCAAAGGCAAGTGAAGAAACTTTGAGAATGTATTCAAACACTTTTACTAGTAAAGTACAAAAGAATTGTTGAAGAAAACAAAAAGGAGACTACAAATGACGTTATTTTGGAGCTCTGGATTTAGGCATTCTAAAGTTTGCCAGGTTTTCATTCCTGTTTGTTATATAATTCCATGTACTTCATAAACCAAAACGTTCTTGTCTACTAAAAAGAAACCTTTTAATTTACTAAAAAGAAAAGAAACCTTTTTGAGCACAGTGGTTCTTTGAGAGGAATAAGCCTCGATGATGTAAGCATTTGACTTAATGTTTCCTTTTATCTTTAACATATATGGATGTGATGTTTACCTGTCCTCTGGCTGAGGACTTGGACACATGCAGTTTTAGAATCCATCAGACACATTAGTTAAGGGAAAGGACCTTAGTGGTATCTCATAAAGAAGTTATAAGACTCCAGAAACTTCAAGAAATATTGTGGCCCCCTAGAGGCTGTTTACAACAAAATGTCAAAGGCCCCCAGGGGACACACAACATTTCCAAAGGCTCAAATAATCATGAGAGACTCCCGTGTTCCAAAGAATTACCTACCAAATCATAACTTGATAGAAGACTATAAGGACTGTTAGACTGAAATTAAAGATTTTTAACATACAGTATACTTCATCTGTACTAAAAGCTGAACAGCAAATCCAAATGACTTGTAACCAGTTCTGGGGAGACAGTTGTTGAGCTGCCCATACCTCCTACCTGGTCTGTATGGCTAGGATACAAATACAACCCAACACTAGCCAGTTGGGTGAAAGATGAGTAGAGGAGACCCAGACAGACAGAGGGAACACATCTGCAAGAGGTCTTATAAAGAGTGGAAAATGGTCACATTTCTGATTCCTCACAACAGTGGTTTGTCCGGCAGTCTGGATTCCTGAAGTGATATATGTTGCCACTGATGAAATAAGAAAAAGATTACTAAAGAAAAGGAGACTTTTCTAACCATTTCTAATTGGGCCTCATCTACAGTTTTCTTGTTTGCACAAGCAGAAGAAACTGGTAGTCCCTTGGTCCTGACTCATGGTAACACTGATTGGAGATAGGATGACTCACCCAAGCTGTATTGCTTCCTTTAGTGCAAATCTGTCTCCCAAGCACACAGCAGTGCCCCTTAAATACTGCAGAACCACGGCTCCAATGTACCCCAAGTACAATGTGTTCTTAATATGAAAGGCTCCAGATTCCCTTTCTTTCCAAAATCACTGAAACAGGGGAAGTTGAAAATGTCAGAGGATCAAGTCCCCAAATTGATCACTGCAGAACAGATCTCACACTCCCTTCAGCTCTGATATCCGGTCATTAGTAATGGTGAGAGAAGTACCCAAGCAAAGTCTCCTATTCCCATCTCAGGGGTGGGAAAACTTTTCATCTGTCAACATCTATTTGGATGTTTATAATGTCATGATGAGAAACGCACAAAATCATCCACACATCCAGACAGGCCACAGGCAGCTGACTAGAGGCACTATGTATCTTTTTCTTCAAGTTCCAAATGACTTTACAGTCTTTATAGGGCCAAAAGGCCAGACGTTCCCTACCCTGAATGAGAAGTCAGACCTGTGACTCTCTTTCTCTTCCTCCCATGACAACTTAGTAGCATTGTGGGTATGTATTTATGTGAGTATGTATACATATATATATATATATTTGAATGTGATATTTATAGGATATATATGCATGTATATGCATTTAAATACATATGCACATACATATGAATGCAATCATATTTGTTTTGCACAGGAAAAACAGTATTTTTTTTGGCCGGTCCTGGGTTTGGGCTCAGAGCCTGAGCCAAATCCTTGGGTTTTCTCAAGAGTAGAGCTCTACCACTTGAGCCACAGGACCACTTCTGGCTTTTTTCTATGTACATGGTACTGAGGAATTGAACCTGGGTCTTCATGCATGCTAGGCAAGCACTCTACCACTAGGATATACTCTCAGCCCCAGTATTTTTTTTTTTTTTTGGTCATGGGACTTGAACTCTGGGTCTGGGCATTGTCCCTGAGCTCTTTTTTTCATATATTTTTATTGTAATTAATAGAAGGGTTACATTATATTTGCCAGATAGAAGGTGCATTAATTCACATACATTGATACCCTTTCTCATGTCTTGGTCCCCATTTCCCTTCCCCGACCCCCATACCTCATCGTTTCCCCCCCTTTCCCTATCCAATTTCAAATAACCAAATACAAATATATCTAATATATCAGATAACAAAGTGAGATACTGTAACAATATGAGATAACCAAGGGACAGCAAAAGAGATGAGAGATAACATAGTACATTAAGGACAACAACCACTCATTATATGGCTTTTGTTTCTATATCTTAGAAGTCATGGCCTTATGTATCTAGGTTTTCCTTTACTGCAAATCTCTGCTATGAGAGCCCAAGGTTTCTACTGATTATGACAAATGAGGGAAACCATTGAACCTATGTTCCTTTGAGTCTGGCTTACTTCATTTAATATGATTTTTTCTAAGTCTTTCCATTTCCTAACAAATGGGGCGATGTCATTCTTTCTGACAGGAGCATAGAATTCCATTGTATACAAATACCACATCTTGTTGATCCACTCATCAACTGAGGGACATCTGGGTTAGTTCCATATCTTTGCTATGGTAAATAGTGCTGCAATGAACATCGTTGTGCTAGTGGATTTAGTATGTCCTTGTTTCTGGACAATTGGGTAAATGCCAAGTAGTGGAATTGTTGGGTCATAGGGGAGCTCTATGTTTAGTCTTTTGAGGAAAAGCCATACTGCTTTCCATAGTGGTTGAACAAGTTTATACACCCACCAAGAGTGTAGTAGCGATCCCTCCTGGCTGCATCCCCTCCAGCATCTGTTGTTATTAGATTTCTTCATCATGGCCATTCTAACTGGAGTGAGGTGGAATCTTAGAGTTGTTTTGATTTGCATTTCTTTTAGGGCCAGAGATGTCGAGCTTTTCTTCAAGTGTCTATAGGTCATTCTTATTTCTTCTTCAGAGAAGACTCTCTTTAAGCCTTTGGCCCATATTTTAATGGGATGGTTGTTACTTTGGAGATTAGTTTTGGAGTGATTCAATTTTTTAGCTGTAGATATATTTTAGATATGAGGCCTTTGTCTGTTGTATGGTTGGTGAAAATCTTCTCCCACTCTGTAGGCTTCCTAATTAATTTACTAGCTATGTCCTTTGCCACACAAAAGCTCTGCAGTTTAATGCATTTCCACTTATCCAGCCTTTCTCTGATTTGTTGTGTTTCTTGGTCCTTATTAAGAAAGTTTCGACCTGTGCCAAGGAGGCCTAGTGTATCTCCTATTCCTTCTTGTAAAGTTTTCAATGTGTCGGCTTTTACCTCGAGGTCTTTGATCCATTTGGAGTTAATTCCAGTGCAGGGTGACAAAGTAGGATCCAACTTTAGTTTTCTGCAGGTTCTTAACCAGTGCTACCAGCACCACTTGTTGAAGAGGCTGTCTTTCTTCCATTTTATTTTTTTGGCTCCCTTGTGAAAGATTAGGTAGCCATAGGTCTGTGACTTAATATCTGGGTCCTCAGTTCTATTCCATTGGTCTTCAGGCCTGTTCTTATGCCAGTACCAGTACAGTATAGCTCTGTAGTAGCGTCTAAAGTTTGGTATTGAAATTCTTCCTGCACTTTTCTTTCTGCTAAGAAGTGTTTTTGCTATGGTGTCTTTTATTATTCCATATGAAATTTTCAATTGCCTCTTCTATTTCTTTAAAGAATGACATTGGGATATTGATGGGTATTGCGTTGAATTTGTAGATAGCCCTTGGCAAGATTGTCATTTTCACGATGTTGATTCTTCCAATCCAGGATCATGGGAGGTTTTTCCATTTCCTCAGTTCTGCTTTAATTTTCTTTTTCAGGGTTTTAGAGTTTTCATCAAAAAGATCCTTTACATTCTTAGTTAAGATAATTCCTAGGTACTTTATTTTCTTTGAGGCTATTGCAAAAGGAGTTGCTTTCCTGATTGTTGCCTCATTCCTCTCACTGTTGGCACAGAGGAAGGTCCCTGAGCTTTTAGCTCAAGGCTACTGTACTCCTGGAGTCTCAGTGCCACTTCCAGTTTTCTGGAGATGAATTGGAGATGAGAGTATTTTGGACTTTTTAGTGCCCAGGCTGGCTTTGAATGGCAATCCTCAGATCTCAGCCTCCTGAGTAGCTAGGATTACAGGCGTGAGGTACCACTCCCAGAAAAACAGTATTTTTTTTAAATGATTGCATATGTATGTAGGTGTATAGATGTTAAAAGAAAAAGAATTGGCATCATGGAAGTAGAGGACTGCAAAAATCTTTCCTACTTTTTACACATCATGAGACTCGGGCTTATCCCAGACCTTTCTTGAGAGATGATAGTTATGGCTATCCATCTTCTTACCAAGAAGGCTTGCTGGCAAGACATCTTTTACCACATTCTGATCACTGAAGTATTCTTAGCTAATCAAAATTAGTAAGCTGGAAGAAGCAAAGAGGCTTGCCATGGAAACTTGAATCAATGCATGTATAATACCTTATAGTTTACTGAAATCCTTCTTCAAAGATTAACCATTGCTTCTTATAACAAATCTATACCTACGTTAGAGATCATAATGCCCTTCTTTTTAAGAGTAGGTTGAAACACAGAAATAGATTGCTTTGCTCAACATTCTCTAACTAGTTAGAGAAAACATGAGAGAACAAACTCGCGGCCCAGTGACACTGGAGCTCAGCATACTGAAACAATATCCAACATCCCTGTTATATCAGAGTGCTAGGCTTCAGTGGCCAGTATCTGCTATACAAGTACATCTCTCACTCTGTGCAGGTTTGGAATGGATGGAGGTCCATCGTTTACTTAAGAGCCAGTTTTAAAAATAAAAAATAAGATAAAAACATTGGAAAGCTTACACCCTCCAACTGTATAGAAGGAGAGATATGGGACTGTAGAATAAACAGGGTGTGAGAGGCTCTCTGGACATGGAAACTGACACACTTGCAAGGTATTGGGGGGCTATGGATTAGTCAAGCAAGAGGATAGGAAAAAAGTTTCCATGGTAGTTACAAACAAACTCAGCACTCTAGTACCTCCCCCAAAGAAATACCCCTTTCCTATGTCGCACATAGAAGGCTTTTCATGGTACATTTTTATCCCTTATTTGCTGTAGTTGCTGCTAGGAATTCACACTAACTTGACCCAGGCTGGTGAGCAGTGATAATCTGTAACATGATGGGTTTTCTGGAAGAGGATTAGATATGAGATTAAATCATCATCTTTAGGCTGCTTCTTGGAAATGACGTATGGTACTTAGTCCACAGCACCACTCCTCTAAGTGGCATGCACACAAACATGCTTTCTACCAGAAGGATGTGGTGGAGCTGAGAAGGAGCCAAGAAAATGTATGAAAATGAATGAAGACTGTCCACAGAATTATGCATGCTTCCTTGTACTTTCTTCCCCATGTCTTATCATTTGCATTTATTCTTAGCTTAAGAACAGATAAAACATCAAAAACTATCCATTTGTCATGGGTAAATTATTCAGTAGGCAAAGTTATCTCTAAGCAAGAGCCTAGCTGGTCACTGCCTGCTGAAGGAATGAGTACTACTTAAAACATTTTCTGATAGTGAGGCTGGAAGGAATCATGACGGGATGTTTTATTGAGGGCTTAGACTGGTGCCTAATGCCTCTGTCTTAGGTGCCAACCACAATAAAATAGAAACAAGAATTTATGAAATATCTGTGCCCATTGTGCCTCGCTTATTCTATAATTATTTCATTTACATCCCAAACCAGCCACAGAGGGTAGTTTTTATCCTGTTTACACACAGGAGCCAAGAACATTATATGATTTAAGATTGTGGGGCAATAAACAATGCCCTTAAACACTTGAATGTCAGCTGACCAAAGTCAAAAGCTATATTTTCTACTTTATACTACACATTTAAATTTAGAAGGACAACAGAAGAACTTTTTCTATAAATAATGGAAGTCTGGCTGGCACGGTGGCTGTAGCTATAATCCTAGCTACTCAGTAGGTTGAGATCTGAGGATCACGGTTTACAGCCAGCCCAGGCACTAAAGTCTGAGAAACTCATCTTCAGCTAGAAAATGGGAAATGGCACTGTGGCTCCAGCCATTAGCTGAAAAACTCAAGGACAATGCCCAGGCCCAGAGATAGGGCAGTAGCCTTGAGCTGAAGGGCTCAGGGACAGTGCCCAGGCCCAGAGTTCAAGGCCCATGACTGACTGAGAAAAAAAATGAAAATCTGTTCTTATTTGACATTCTACATACATGCCAAACATGATTACTTTCTCCAATTTAAACTATGACTCCTATCCTCTAACTTTAGCAGAAACAAGAATATTTCTTTGTAACTGTCCACATATTTCTCTGGAAATGTATCTTTTAAGAATATTTACTTATTGGGCCTGAGTTTAGCCTAGTGTTAGAGTGCCTGCCTAGCATATATGAAAACCCAGATTTGATTCCTCAGGCCCACACACATAGCAAAAAGCCAGAAGTGGTGCTGAGGCTCAAGTGGCAGAGCTCTGGACTTGGGAAAATCCAAGGACAGTGCTCAGGCCCTGAGCTCAAGCCCAGGACTGGAAAAAAAATTTTTTTATTGTTATTGTAACAGTGATGCACAGAGTTTATGGTTACATAAGGCAGATAAAGAGAACATTTCTTTTTAAACAGTGTCACCCCTTTCTCTCCCAATTTTTTCCACCCAACCCCACCCACAAGTTTTGTAGTTCATCTTGAACATCACTGATGCATTTGTTCACTTTTTGTCCTGGCATTTCTGTACCTGCCCCACTTGGTCTCTCAAACAAGACAACGGAAAAGAAAACATAAATGGCAACAAAGAAAATAAAACATTGTTTCCATTTCCTGGAGTTCCTTTCAATAAATATTTTATTTGATCAGCTGCACATAGCTATTGCATGTTTGTGATCCTCTTCTAAAAATATCCTCCTTTGGTCTCACTTTGTGTGAATACCTAGAGACCTGTGTATTCATCATGTCCTAGTATACTGTTTTCTTTTCCAGTATATTTATTTGTAGATGTATAGGCACATTATAGTTACCACAAATGGGGAAAACATGCCGCTTATGTTACTTTGGGTCTGGCTTACTTTGCCTAATACAATTTTGGAAATGTATCTTAAATTATTGAAATAAAGAAGAAAATAATATATTCAGCAACCAAATGCAAAGGAGTATAGACGGTATGTTGTGGCACACATATGGTTGGTCTGTGGGGTTTTCTATAAGAGAAATAGAGACATGTAAAGTCTACCCCATTCTCACACCTCTTTCAGTGAAGGGCTTTTTTCTTGCAAGCCTCTAAGAAGAATGCTGTATGATATAGTCTTATCCATGTTAGCCATTTCCAGGGGGCCAAATACAGTAAATGGAGCAATAACCTGATGTTATTAAGCAGCTTCTATGAAAGAAAGGTAAAGAAAAACAAAAACCCAAGCAATAGTTTTCTTGGCAATCAAACATTAATATTATACCTCCTACAGGAAAGACTCCTGAGCAGCGCCTTCATGCATTGCTAACCAATAAAGCATTCATCAAGTATGAGTGTACCAGGCCCACAAACAATAACTTCTTCCAGAATTACCTACATCTCCTGAGCAGGAAATGGAGTTTAGAATGCTTTCCAGTGGAAGGCTTTCTTAACATACCCAGATTCATGACCAACAAACTGGTCTTTGGCCACTGCTAGATTCAAAGTGGACACGCAGGCTGTATCTACTTTTTCAACAGACCATGAATAACAGCCATCATCATCATCATCATCATCATCTTCAGTAATAATCAATTTATGATGCTATGCATATATCAACCTAATTCTCACAGTAACTCTTTGGTATAAATGCTATTAATTATCACTACTTCAAAAAAAGAAGAGAGGCACAGGGAAATTAAGTAATATCTTCAAGGTGATACCAGATAAAGAGAAGTGCTGCAGGTTGAGATCTAAAGGTAGTTTTATGAACATGCTACTACAGTCTCTTTAGAAACAAACCATGGGCTCAGTGGCATTTGGGAAATAATAATTTGTAGACTCAGCCTGGCTTCATGGTCCCTGTGCATCTGTCTCAGTGCTAGTGTCTTCTTACTTGATAAACAGGCCTCCCAAACCAGACTTGGGTAGAAATTTAAGTCATTTAGAATTACAGAATGAACCAGGAATGATGTATGTTGTGTTACATACAGATACATACATATAGAAAGGAATACATACAGCTTACCAAATAAGATGGCCTGACCCTATGTCAACTTGCAAAGATCCTTGTGCACTTTCTTTAGATGAATACTAAGTGATTTTTCCCCCTCCTTGGCCTACTTCTCTTTTCTTCCTCAGTTGAGTTATGTCAGGTGGGGATGATTTCATTATAGACTTGACATTCATGCATTAGGTAGGCAAAATGCATAGGGGAAAAATAATCACACAACACCAATATCAGTAAGTCGATAGAAGAGGTAACATTTCAAAAATTTCCTTGTCAAGACTTAAGTCATTACCTGGGCCAGAATTAGTTAAATTGCTGCAGTATCTTCTAATACAAGTTTAGTGACCTTCAACTCAGAGCCCAGTGCTCAGATACTTGGCATATTAGCAAATAAACACACTGGATTCCTGGGAATTAACACCAAACTAGAGCTGCCTGTGTGGGCAAGTGTCTCCTGAAACAAAGAACTTGAACTCTAAACTTCCCTTTGCACTCATGCAATTCATTTTTAAACAAAGCAGAGGTAATTAACTAGAAGTCACCTGCTTTGCTCCCTAAGTGTCATGTTTTGGTTTAATTCTTAAAATGTGTTAATCTTTGTTAGTACAAAAATAATAATCTTGTAAAGCATCTACTCAAGATTTTAGTTATTCCACCATATGTATATACTTCAAGATATATCTTGTACATGATAAATACAATCAGTCATCAACTAAAAAGTATAATAAAAATTGTAAGGGACTACCAGATTCAGATAAATGTTAAGATATGTAATATATGTTTACTACCAATAATATTTGGCAATTTTTGTTGAAGATTTTAATGCATCTAGAGAAATATGTTCATAAACACAAATTAAATTATAAGCAAAAGTCTTCGGGACACAAAGTTTTCCTTCATTTTAAGTGTTATATTTATTTCAAAGAAGCCTAGATTGAATTCCCAATGAAAATTCAGTCACCACCTGAAAGTTTTAACTAGGGTTACTTTACTATTGTTTTCTAAGAGTATTTAGAAAATGTCACTGTAGCGATACTTATCTATAATACACAATACACATTTAAGAAACTACATAATTACTAGTTCTAAGTTATTTTGAAATTATGAAAGAAAAGAAAACATCAAAGAAACTTTAACTCACTGACTGACTTTAAGAATAATAGTATTAAGCATAGGAAATGATCTCTCTTCCCTCTCTCATTCTCCTCTCCCTTATCCCTTCCATTCCTCCACTCCTCTCTCCTCCTCCTTCCCCCCATTTCCTGGCCATTGGCCTTGTTCCATGATGCCAGCTCTATCATAATGGACTGAAAACTTGGAAGCTATGAACAACATAAATTTGTATTTCCTTTGGTTCTATTATCACATACTTTGTCAGATCACAAAGAAATTAAGCACAGAAAGTTGGAATCAAAGAACCTGGTTTGTTGCTGTGAATAAATCTGACTATGTGGCTTTGTAGTATGCAGGAGAAATTTGCGAACATCCTTAGAACGTAGCAGCAGAGCTTGATGGATGATTCTGGTGGGAACTCAGAAGACCAGAATGCTGACAAGAATGTGGACAGAAGACACTGATTGGGAGGCAGGGAGAAAAAGTGGGAGAAAAACATGGGAAGGGCATCAATGTTCAAGAAATAATGTACCCTACCCACTCCTGATGAATGTAATTGTCACCTCGACAATAAAATACAATAAAAAAATGAGAATAGGATTCTGCTGGGGATTAACAGAGACCTGTTACATTCTAACAAAGAAACTAGTCTACATATTGTCCAAGTCCTAATTCATTGAGTGATTAATAAAAAAAATTAAATTAAAAAAAGAATAGCATTAACATCTCCTAAAGCAGAAGGAGAGGCTACTGCTAAGAGGTCACATTACTTATTCAAGAAAAAAAATATTATCACTGCCCTGTAAAATTCCTTTTGACTCCTTTTAAGATATTCTCCATTCACAGACTCTAAATACCTTTATCCAGATGAGCAAACTCTCCTGAAATGTCAACTATTTAACCTGATACATTTTTAACCTTATAGGACATGTAGAGAATATTAATGTATAAAATTGGGATATAATTTGATAGAGCACCAAGTATTTTTGAAAATGTCATCTTCTTAAGAAATGACTAGTTTACCTGGAAAGATTTAAGATGCAATACATTGAGACTTTGAACAAGTTTAGTTAGCTAAAGTCTTTTGGGAAAGTTAGGGTCATGCTGTTTTGCTGTTACTATTTTGATGGCTCCACAAGTCCCAAAACACTTTTCATTATTCCTCTTTATTCAGTTTTTTCTGTGGGGGACAGAATGGTGATCTAAACCAAAAGAAAGATTACATTTTTACCAGTTACCTTGCTTGCCTCTATAAATTATTCCTACTTCTGGAAATATTTGAATATTCAAATATATAACTTAAAAAGCTATCTGGCAGTTGGCATTTTGGATATTACAAATCATTACCACAGGTTTATTTCAAGTATGACAGAAATTCTTCATATTGTTAGACTTAATGAACTCATGTTCAAAATCCATTAGTAAATGAGCTACTTGCTGGCCCTTTAATTAAATTTTACCTTAACTGGTCTAAACACCAGGATGTATATTAAAAAGTTCTCAGTAATCTCTTTATATGAGCATGTTTCTCACAGTAAAATAATTGCATTTGTAGAATCTCTTGATTTTCCATGTCATCTCTCTAAAGTATAAACAAATTTGGAATGTTGGCTGGAAAAATAATTAATGGTGAAGTAGAAGAGACCCTCTTACTGCACACAATGTATGAATTCTGTCTATTCATTTGCAGATGGAATCTTCCAGTCAAATAAAATCAATCAGAAATCAAATTTAATGTTCAATGAGTCAGAGTATCAGATTTCAAGAATCTTCCAAAAAATTGCAAATACCAGTTGATTAAAATCAGTTTGTGAATTAAGTTATTCTTTGTTTGCTAGACATTGTGGCTGATACAATTGGCTACCAATATGAAGAAACACTATTCTTACATGTAAAAGCTCATAATCTAGTGGGGAAAACAGAAATATAAGAGATTACCACACATTCACTTCTCATATTAAACAAAAGGTCTACATACTTTAATACAGCATTTAAAGAGCATAGAAGATGATTCTACTTGGAAGACCCAAATGTAAGGAAAAGCACATCAAAATCAGTTTTTTTATTAAAGAATTTATTAACACTGATTTTTACATCATATTTCAAATGACAAGTTTAACAAACAAGTGTTCAAGAAGGGAGTCTCTATATACAATCACTGGGACTTTGCTTTTAGAACTTAATAAAATTAGGCTAAGGGTTTGTATGTCATAGAAACATTAATTTATGAAATAAAACATTATGTCTACAGAGTCATAGGTTTTATATCTATATGGTTATGTTTATATTTCCATTACCATGTCCATAGCATTGGGTATGCAAATATTGAGTCCTCACTCTTGTACTCTTTGGATTTAATAGCCACATATTAAGGATACTATGCGCCTTTTGTTCCTTAGGTCTTGACTTGTCTCACTCAACATGATTTGCTCTAGATTCATCCACTTGCCTGAGAATGCCATTATTTTATCTTGTCTGTTGGCTATGTAGAATTCCATTGTGTATATATATATATATATATATATATATATATATATATATATATGCACCACATTTTCGGTATCCATTCATCTGCAGTAGGGCATCTGGATTGTTTCCATTGCCTGGCTATTGTGAATAGTGCAGAGGTGAACATAGCTGAGCAGGTGTCCTTACCATATCTTGGGTTATGATGTTCAGAGTAGATGCCCAGAAGTGGTACGGTCGGATCATAGGGAAGGTCAATTTTCAGTTCAAGAAACCTCCACACTGTTTTCCAGAGTGGCGGAACTAGTTTACATTCCCACCAGCAGTGTAGTAGGGTTCCTTTTTCTCCACAACCCTGCCAGCAACTGTCATTGTCTGAGTTCAAAATCTTTGCCATTCTTGTTGGGGTAAGGTGGTATCTTAGGGTTGTTTTTATTTGCATTTCCTTTATGACCATAGATGATGAATATTTTCTCATATGCTTTTCTGCCATTTTAATCTCTTCTTCTGATAAGTCTCTCTTTAGTTCCCTTGCCCATTTAGTGAATGGTTTGTTGGGTTTGGGGGGGATTAGTTTCTTGAGTTCCCTGTAGATACAGGATAATAAGGATTTGTCAGATGTATTATTGGTAAATATCTTTTCCCAGTTGGTTGGCTGTCTCTCTACTTTTGCGACTATGCTTTTATCTGTATAGAAACTTTTTTTTATTTTTTATTGTAATTAATAAAAGGGTTACATGATATTTGCCAGATAGAAGATGCATTAATTCACATACATTGATACCCTTTCACATGTCTTGGTACCCATTACCCTCCCCCCACCCACCACCCACCCCCCGTCTTGGTTTTCCCCCCTTACCTATCAAATTTCAAATAACCAAATACAAATAAATTCAATATATCAGATAACAAAGTGAGGTACTGTAACAATATGAGATACCCAAGAGACAGCAAAGGAGATGAGAGATAACATAGTACATTAAGGACAACAGTCATTTGTTGTATGGCTTTTGTTTCAATATCCTGGAGGTCCTTTCAATTAGCTTCATACTATATGGCCTTATGTATCAAGGTTTTGCTCTATTGCACATCTCTGCTAGTACAGCCCAAGGTTTCTACTGATTATGACAAATGAGGGAAACCATTGAGCCTAAGTTCCTTTGAGTCTGGCTTACTTCACTTAATATGATTTTTTCTAAGTCTTTCCATTTCCTAACAAATGGGTCGATGTCGTTTTTTCTGACAGCAGCATAGAATTCCATTGTGTACAAATACCACAACTTGTTGATCCACTCATCAACTGAAGGACATCTAGGTTGGTTCCATATCTTTGCTATGGTGAATAATGCTGCAATGAACATTGTTGTGCTAGTGGATTTAGTATGCCCTAGATTCTGGACCATTGGGTAAATGCCAAATAGTGGAATTGCTGGGACATAGGGGAGCTCTATGTTTAGCCTTTTGAGGCACTGCCATACTGCCAGAAACTTTTTTTTTGGTAGTCCTATTTATTGAGTCTCTCTCCAATCTGTTGTGACCCTGGGATTCTGTGCAGGAATCTTTTGCCTGTCAAAATCAGTTTTAATGGTGAGGAAGGACTACTAGACAGGTGGAGAAGTGGGTAGAGGAAATATTCTAGATTAATGGAAGGACCAGAGCAAAAACTCTGATAACTTAAAGTATGTGGAATATTTAGGGGCTACAGAAGAAGGCGCTATTGAGTACAGAGCTAGAAAGAGAGTTTAAAGGCAAACTGTAGAAGACTTTAATAATCAGAGTTAGTTTGTCATTAGAGTCACAGGAAACTGTACTGTGTGTTTTTTAAAGTATCTGAGAGCCAGGCATCAGTGGCTATGCCTGTAATCTGACTTACTCAGGAAGCTGAGACCTGGAATTCAAAGACAGCCCAGGTAAAAAGGTTCTAGAGACTGTGTCTCCAATTAACAGCAAAACAAAACAAAAAACGCACAGCTGGCTAGAGCCATAGCTCAAGTGGTAAGGGTGCCAGCTGAGTAAATGTGAGGCCCTGAGTTCAAGCCTCAGTTAAAAAAATAAAAGTACCTAGAGGCAATGTAAAGAATACACTGGAAGTGGATAGAATTATTCTCCTCTTTGTGAAAAATAGGAAAGATTTTAAAAAGTTGTTTTACTTCAACCATATTTTTAATGTTCCTGAAGTTTAAAAATTCATAGGAAAATTTAGAAATGGACTGAAGATATTTCAAAGTTCCTTCTAATTAAAGGCTATATTATGATTTAATAGTTTATCAGAGCCCTAGAAAGTAGGTAGATTGGTATTCCCACTGGCCAAAAGGTGAGACACTTCCACCAAAACTACCTGTTAATCCAAAGTGGACATCTGGAAGTAGAGCTGTTGTCCAAGTGGTAGAGGCTATGTCTTGAATGAAAAAGCCAAATGAGAGCACAGATCAAGCCCAATTCTGGCACAAAGAGAAAGAGTGGGCAGAGGACAGAGTTGGGGAGAGAGAAAGCAGAGAAAGGAGGGAGGAGAAGAGAGAAAGAAAGGGAGGAGAAGGGAGAGAGAACAGGAGGAGACGAGAGAGAGAGAAAGAGAAGTGAGAAGGGAGAAGATACAGGAGAAAGGGGAAAGGAGAGAGAAAAGAGAAAAATGAGAGGAGAGAGATCTGAGAGAAAGGGGAGAGAAAAAAATGAAGAGAGAGGAAGTCAGCTGTAATCCTAGCTACTCAGGAGGGTGAGATCAGAGAATCACGGTTCAAAGCCAGTCTGGGCAATAAATAACTTGAGACTCTTACCTCCAATTAATCACTAAAAAATTGGAAGTGGGGCTGTGGCGCCAGGGGTAAGGCAGTAGTCTTGAGCTGAAGAACTCAGAGACAGTGCCTAAGCCCAGAGTTCAAGCCCCATGCCCCATGGGGAAAAAAAAAAGACTGAGAAGAGAGGAAAGAAGTCAGAGGAAGAGAGAGGAGAGGAGAGAAAGACAGGAAGAAGGAAACAGAGAAGAGAGAAGGAGAAAGGAAAGAGAAAAGAAAAAGAAGTAGAGGGAAAGAATGAAAATAGAACTAGGGGTAGAGCTCAAGTGGTTGAACTCCAGCCATGAGCAAAAACATTATTCAGAAGTGTTGAGGCCCTGGGATTCAAGCCTCAGTACTGGCACAAAGTAAATACTTGACCTCTAGTTAAAACTTTTACTGAAAAGAAATATGTATGTTATATGCATATAGTTGCTTAATTTATCCAGTATATCTACATTCAGTCTGTTCTAGTGTGGAAGGGAGGCCTGGTTAGAATGTGACATTTCTATAAACTGGAATTTTACAATATTATCACATGCATTAATTTGAAAATCAGTATTATCAGTCAGATCTCAGCTTCTGCTAAGAGCCTAGTGGCTATGAAATATAAGTAAAATAAAAGGTATAAGCTCTAGAGTCTGCAACATCTAGATATATACCCAGTTATATTGTTTATTGGATGCAATGTCTCTAGCTGGAGAACAAGGATCATAGATGCTACTTACGTGACTGCTATGAGTGTTACTTGTAATAATCCTCCACCCATGCAAACATTAATAGTTACTTATACTTGTTAATTATTACATCATTGCCTGCCATTTTTTATTAGAGATAACATTTACCCCTTTAGGTTGCAAATATTTATGGGAAGGTTTTACAGTTTTCCGATTGGTTCATTCATTTATTCTTGGACTCACTACCCATTTAACATGAGGCAATTCTATTTTTCTTATGTGTTTATACTATGCTTTGCACGAAAAGTTTAGGATGAAATATTCCTCCCCACCTTTCTCTCTTTCTCTGCCTCTCTTCCCCTCACCTTTCCCCTCCACTCCCCTCCCCTTATGTAATTAGAATATTTCTCTTCTCTTCCGAGGAAGCCAAATTCAGCCCATGGAATGCCTGGGCCTCTTTTGTATGAAATATGGAATAGTCCATATCCTTGTCAGCTTCACTAAGGATGACGGTCTGGTCTACACACTCATTTAGTTTCTGTATTGTTTTAATTAAAGCAATATATTCTTTTCTTCATTCTAAGTGGGTCAAATTTATTTTTTTCTTTTCTTTTTTATTATAATTAATAGAAGGGTTACAGTCATATTCACCAGATAGAAGGTGAATTACTTCACATATATTGATACCCCTTTTCATGTTTTTGTCCACATTTCCCTCTCCCCACCCCTTCCCTCATTCTTGTTTTCCCCCTTGCCTTTCCTATTTCAAATAAACAAATAAACATATATACAATATACCGATAACAAGGTAAGATACTGAAACAATATGAGAATAACCAAGATATAACAAAAGAGATGAAAAATAACATAGTAAATTAAGAACAACATTCACTGATTATATGGCTCTTTTTTCCATATCTTGGAAGTCCTTTCATTTACCCTCATCCTATGCAGCCTTTTGTATCTTGGTTGTGAGCTATTGTAATCCTCTGCTAGGAGAGTCCAAGGTGTGTACTGATTATTACAAATGAGGGAAACCATTGAACCTATGTTCCTTTTGAGTCTGGCTTACTTCATTTAATATGATTTTTCCCAAATCTTTCCATTTTCTTACAATTGGGGCAATGTTGTCCTTTCTGATGTCAGCATAGAATTCCATTGTCTATAAATACCACATCTTGTGGATCCACTCATCAACTGAGGGGCATCTGGGTTGGTTCCATATCTTAGTTATAGCAAAATAATGCTGCAATGAATATCGTTATGCTAGTGGCTTTATTATGTCCTTGTATCTGGACGTTTGGGTAAATGTTAAGGAGTGGGATTACTGGGTCATAGGGGAATTCTATGTTTAGTCTTTTGAGGAAAAGCCATATTGCTTTCCATAGTGGTTGAACGAGTTTGCACTCCCACCAACAGTGTAGTAGTGATCCCTCCTGGCCACATCCCCTCCAGCATCTGTTGTTCTTAGTTTTCTTGATCCTGGCCATTCTAACTGGAGTGAGGTGAAATCTTAGAGTTGTTTTGATTTGCATTTCTTTTATGACCAGAGATGTTGAGCATTTCTTCATGTGTCTATAGGCCATTTTTGTTTCTTCTTCAGAGAAGACTGACTCTCTTTAAGTCTTTGGCCCATCTTTTAATGGGACGGTTGTTTCTTTGAAGATTAGTTTTGGAGTGATTCAATTTTTTAGCTGTAGATATATTTTAGATATGAGGCCTTTGTCGGTTGTATGCCTAGTGAAGAACTTCTCCCACTCTGTGGGCTTTCCAGTTAACTTGCTAGCTATGTCCTTTGCCATACTGAAGATCTACAGCTTAATGCAGTTCCATTAGTCCAAACTTTCTTTGACTTGTGTTTCTGGGTCCTTATTAAGAAAGTTTCGACCTCTGCCAAGGAGACTTAGTGTATCTCCTATTACTTCTTGTAAAGTTTTCAGTGTATCTGCTTTTATCTTAAGGGCTTTGATCCATTTGGAATTAATCCTGGTGCAGAGTGAAGGTGCTTAACCAGTTCTGCCAGCAGTACTTGTTGAAGAGGCTGTCTTTCTTCCATTCTATTTTGTTTTTTGGCTCCCTTATCAAGATTAGGTGGCCATAGGTCTGTGGGTTGATTTCTGGGTGTTCAGTTTTATTCCATTAGTCCTCAAGCCTGTTCTTATGCCAGTACCAAGCTGTTTTGGTTACTATAGTTCTGTAATAGAGTCTAAAGTTTGGTATTGAAATTCCTCCTGAGATGTTCTTTCTGCTAAAAATTGTTTTTGCTATCTGGAGTCTTTTATTATTCCATATGAACTTTTGTATTTATTCTTCTATTTCCTCAAAGAATGGCATTGGGATATTGATGGGTATTGCATTGTTAACTTCCATTCCAAAAGCAGGGGAGATTTTTCCATTTCTTCAGTTCTGCTTTAATTTCCTTTTTCAGGATTTTAAAGTTTTCATCATAAAGGTCCTTTACATTCTTAGTTAATTCCTAGGTATTTTATTTTCTTTTGGGTTACTGCAAAAGGAGTTGCTTTCCTGATTGCTTTTTCACTCCTCTTGTTGTTGGCATAGAGGAAGGCAGTTGATTTTTGAGGGTTAAATTTATACCCTGCTACCTTGTCAAAGTTTTGAATCAGCTCAAACAACTTGGGAGTGGAGTCTATAGGGTTCTTTAAATACATGTCATCTGCAAAGAGGGAAAGTTTCATTTCCTCTTTCCCTATTTGGACCCCCTTTATGCTTGCTTCTTGCCTTATTAAAGCAATACATTCTTAATTCATTCCCATTTTTATGGAAGACCCAAATTATTTACCCTTTACACTGGAGGCTTACTTGATGTCCTGTAAGTTGAATCTAGTGAGCTTTCTGGAAGAAGCAATTGTGCTTTATAATTTAATTCTATTTTTCACAGCCTTGAGTGCAGGCCTTAACAAACAGAAGGTATTGGGTAGATATTTTGGTAAATTGACTAAATTTTATGTTTAATGTAAGGGTTCTTCTTTTATAGTAAAACTTCTTCACAAATTATTGGAGTTATATAAGTCAAAATCCATAAACATTATTTTTGATCAGAGACAAATGGTATGATACCTGTCCCCAAAAGGGGAAAAATGACTTAATAACTCTACTAATCTTCTACCATAGAGTGGCAAGAAGTTTTGTACTCAGAGAAAAAAATATGAATAAGCCTGCCAGAAAAATGCAATAAGGGAGGTCAGTGATTGACATGTGTTCTGTTTGTGCTTTTCAATAAAGAAGGAAAAAAAGTTGATTTCCTTTTTTGTGCCTACATCTTTCCTATTGAATAAAATGATTTCTTGAACTGGGAAGATTAACATGGAGGTTTCCCATGCAGTCCAGTGTATGAGTGTGCCTGGTGTGGTATGGCTACTCATAGTAACACATTCTACTTGTACATCTTAGACAAATCGCACCTTGGGAAGAAAACTAGTAATGCATGGTCTAGGAAGACAAAGTGTAACAGATGCTCTCGTTTAAGGCCAACCCAGGTCAGCAACACAGAGACACCAACATGGAGTTCAATCTTCCCATCTCTTATTCACAGATAAGAAATGCCCTATCTGCCCTAGAGAAAAAGGAAAATCTAACACAATGGTATAAGAGGAACTTGTTCTAGTATTCCATTAAAAAGTAGGGTATCAATGCTCTGCAATTAATCAGGTTTCAAAATAATTAGAGAGGGGCTAGGGCCTTATACCTCTAATCCTAGCTACTGGGGAGACTAAGATTTGAAGATCACAATTCAAAGCCAGCCCAAGCAGAAAAGTCTCCATGAGATCTCTAATTGACCACTCAAAAGCCAGAAGTGATGCTATGGCTCAAAGTGGTAGAATGCTAGCCTTGAGCACAAAGAGGTTTAGGGACAGTGCCCAAGCCCTGTGTTCAAGCCCCACCACAGACAAAAAAAATTAGAACTACCAGTGTTCTCAAGAGAGTCATGATGATGTTTGAGATAATGGACATGCTTATTGCCTTTTTGGGTAATAATACATTATATACAATTACTATGTATATGTAAATATATATTATTTAATATATTCATGCACATAAATTTATACATGTAATTATTTTGCTTACCCAGTTAATATATACAAATAAATAAAGCATGCAGTGTAAATTTTTAAAAATTCATATAAAAATGATGAAGAGAAACTGCAATTGCTGTATCATAGCCCAAGTCTATCATTTGTCCTTTAATCTTCCCACCGTAATTATAGAAAGTATTCACTCTCATTCTCATGGTACAAATGAAAAAAAAAATCACCCTCAACAAAGAGTCCAAGGCCACATACATGTTAGAGTTAGATTTCAAATCCTTGCAATTTAGCTCAGGCCCACGATTTAACCATTATTGTACTATTGCCCATTATAATGTTGTCATTCGCAACATTATTTATTGGAGAAATGTGATTTCTGCAAAACTGAGAGAGAATAGATTTCCAATCCTTAAGAAAAAAAGAGAAAATAAAGACCTAGAACCAGATGCCAGGTGCTGGTGGTTCATACCACTAACTCTTAATTAGTCAGAAGGCTGAGAACTGAGGATCACAGTTCAAATCCAGCCAAGCAGAAAAGTGTGTAAGACTTTTATTTCCAATGATACAGCACAAAGCCTGAATTGGATTTCATGACTCATATGGTAGAGCAACAGCCTAGATTAAAAAAGTAAAAGTATGAGGCCTTCAGTTCATGCCTTGCTACTGGCAGCACATGGATACATACATATATTCATATATCGGTCACATCATTCTGTCTTAATTAACTCACTGCAGGTTTGGAGGAAAGGACAAACAAGCTACTGAAGGTAGTTTAAAGTATGGGAGGAGCTTAATATCATGTTCCCACTTCCTGTGATCTAACACAGAGTTAGAGCAGTAAGTGGTGGCAATTTAAATGAGCTGTAGCCTGAAACACTCACCATTGCCTGGTTTCTTTGTGTTGGTTTTCTTGTGTAGTGTGGACAATGTACAATTCCCCAATTCCTGCTTTAGTCTTGCATGTATTTAAGACTAACTCGGGCTTTACTTATTAGCTCAATGTTTTCTCTCACAAATCCATTCTTGCAAAAACTTTAACTGATTTCAAAGAAAGAGACCATCTGCCCACTGCATCTTTAATTACATTCACTTTTCACAGTATTTTGCTCTCTTCTTTCTCTTTCTAGTTTTCCTCTCAGTGCTTTCCCAGGTGTGTCCTCAGCCCACACTGACCTTTGTTCCTGAGCATTTCTAAAACTGTATACCTAACACTTGTTTTCATAGTTATCAGCACGAAAACAGATAATTAAGCCAGGCACGGTGGCTCACACCTGTAATCCTAGCTACTCAGGAAGTTGATGTCTGAGGCTCGTGGTTCAAAGCCAGCCTGGGCACTAAAAAAAATGTCCGTGAGACTCTTATCTCCAATTAATCACCAGAAAACCAGAAGTGGTGTTGTGGTTTAAGGAGTAGGGTAGTAGCCTTGAGCTGAAGAGCTTAGGGACAGCGCCCCCTGCCAAAGTTCAAGTCCCACGACCAACAAAAAATAATTATAGAAACTAAAGGGAATATGAATACTGTGAAATTATTCTATATGCACTCTCACAAAATAGAGATCAAACTAATATAAGCCTTTCTATCCTTGTACTTATTCATGAAAATTTAATAGCATATCATAATTATTAGGCATATTATTTAAAACTCTTGACAAAACAATTTTAATAGTTGAATGATGTTTAATTATGTGGCTTCTCCATCATTTACTTAATCGTTCTTCTTTTGTTAAAGATTTGGGGGATTTCCAATTTTTCCTTATTACAAATATTACTGTGATTACCAGTTTGGACATAAATAATTGCCTATAATTATGATTAATGTCTTAGTCTTTTCATTTAGATGGAGATAAAAAATCAGTCAAAAGGTATGAACATTTTAAAAGACTTTGAGGTATATTAATACATTTATTAGAAGCCAAATTTTAACATTTCTAAACCCCAAGAATGAATTTGAGAGGCTCTGTACAGAAGCCTCATCACAATTTAACCTAACTTTGCAAATGGATGATACATTCACTAACTTAATTAGTAATAAAATACTAAACATATGTAAGATGAAAGGAGGAACTGAGGTACTTGTTCATTGTTGACATTATGCATCGACATAACTAACATTACAACTGGTTATAATGTTTAGGAATGAAAACCAGTTTTGTCTCTATGTTAATAAGAGAGGAAAAGGGTAATATAAACCTCATACTTCTTAATGAGTTAGCAAACAAGTGACTTAAGAGAATGTTGGTTAAGTAAAATTTAGAGAACACTGAGCCTTTCATAGTCTTAACAGAGGGCTGTATCAACTTCCATGCACAAGGCCAACCAGCTGGTTTAGGCACATGGAAAGCATAGCTGTAATACTTATTGTTAGGAAATATAAACACCAAATTTCCAAACCTAGAGTGATGTGAAAAGATTGACTACTGAACGTCCCTACATGCAAAATCAAATTGTCCACCTAAAAAGTTCTCTTCCATCCACAAAATTTTGCTGGAAAGAAGATGATAAAGAAACTTCTGGAAGGATGAGATAAAGAAGGGGTTTGAATAGCTATCCACCTGGCTGAGAACCTATATACATCACAAATATACCTGGGAAAAAGTAACTAGAACAAAGAAGCAGAAAATTGTTTAAAAGGAGAAATAACTGGCTTTATGGGAACAGGGATCATTCTATATTTTTATTATGATGTCATAAATACTTATATATTATACATATATATATATATATATATACTCCTCTGAGACAACAACCTGGAGATAGGAAACACAAAGTTGTTCATTGTCATATTTCTCTGCACATAAATGATACACAGAGACTATCTAATTAGAAGTTATTGATGAAGACATCACCAGAAAATGTTTTCAGGTTAATTGTAATCTATAGAAGTTGGGAAATGGGCCGAGTGCCAGTGTCTTACACTTCTAATCTTAGCTACTCAGTAGACAGAGTGTGGCAGGACTGGAGTTCCAGTACAGTCTAGGGAACAGTGTGTGCCTGCATGGAAATTATTTCCATGTATACATTTCTCAATGAACTACAGAACACCCCTTTTTTGCCAGTCCTGAGCTTGAGCTCGGGCCTGATTACTGTCTTTGGGCTTTCTTAAGGCTAGAGCTTTACCACCTGAGCCACAGCACCACTTCTGGCTTTTTTATGTGATACGGAGGAATCATACCTGGGTCAAACTCCTGGCCCCTACAGGCCTTTTTGAAATTAGTATTATTGGTTCATAGATGAGCCAAGATTTTTGAATATATAAATCATAATGTTTTCAAAGCTCTCATACTCAATCAGCTTTTTGAAAGGCCCAGACTAAAATCTTGCATAAAATGCATGCTAACTCAACATTTGTTTGCTTATCCAACTAGTATTTACTGCTAATCCTATCTGTGCCAGGCACTTCACCAGATGTTTGCCATCCATCAGTGAACAAGCAGATCATGAACCTTACCTTCTTCCTATCTTAGTGGAAGAAGCAACTTCAAACCAACAGTCACAGAAGTCTTTTTTTTTTTCTTATGGTACTAGTAGTAGGACACGAATGCAGGGCCCTGGTGCTGTTCTTTAGCTTTTCTACTCAATTGGCTCTCTGCCACTTGAGTCACAATTCCTCTTCTGGCTTTTGGGTGATTAATTGGAGGTAAGAATCTCATGGAATTTCCAGGGAATCTACCTAAGCTATCTGTAAACATCCCATTGTGGGCCCAACCTGGAAGTCTCCACCTCCCTTGACCAACGATTTTTGCATTAACTTCCGTCTCCCTTGCATAGACCCCATAAAACCCCAGCTTCTGTCCCAACTCAGACACACAATCTCCAGTCCTGTGGGAAGGTCTGTGTCCTTCACTGTTTCTCAATAAACGGCCCTCACCTGTTGATCATTGAATCCGGCCTATTCCTTTTCCATTCTCCTTAACATATGGTGCTGAAACCCAGTCAATCATCAGATCTCAGCCTCCTGAGTAGTTAACCTTGTAGGTGTGAATGACCAGGAAGTCATATCTATCTAGGATAAAGAGGATTGGAAGGAAAGGAAAGACCAAGCAAAGAACAACGGGAGACTCATCATGAGTGGGTGGGGATAAAAGCTATCATGGGGAAGTGGGTGTTTGCATGAAGATACAGCAGTGACTCTTGTGTGCTATTCAAGCAAGGAGCTTTCCAGGACAGATGTCAGGAAGCATGAATCCAGCTGGGTAAGATGAGTGCTTGCCGGACTTGCTTGTGTGGAAACAGGCCAGGGTAGCTGGGGCAGAGTCTGCAAGGTAAAAATCCCACAGGAAGGAAGCAGAGGCAGGTAAGTCATAAGGACCTGACTGGACCTTGAAAAGATTGACTTCTTCCTCAACCAAATGATGGGTATTTTAACCAAAGTCTAATGTAATTGAAATTGAGAATGAATTATTTGAAATCTATGTTGAGGATTTACAAGGCTTTTCAGTGATCTGAGTGAAAAGTGATGGTTGAATTCGTTTTTGTGATGGCCTCTATGATTTTCTCTTGGGGAAGAGGTAGGGATGAGAACCATGTGTAAGCAGTGATAATAGCCTAGAGAAGAGACACCGGGTGCTAGAAACTGAACATGGTAAATGCATTATTTAGGAGTTCCCCTGAGAGATTGTTAAAGACAGCATCACTGGGACTATAGATCGCACATGACTCTATTAAACATTGTTGAGTATCTTTCATAGAAGAAGAAAAATTAAATGACCAAATGATTTTTTCACATTTCTAAAACTGGTTATCATACTAATATACGTTTCATATTTATTTCTAACAGTCACATAAAGGAGGAATATGAACATAAACATACAGATGAGGAAATAAAACTGAGATCTAAAGGGGTTGAACACCTTGCTTATCAAGAATCAGTGGCATTTAAATACAGTCTTTCTGAACCAGAACCTTTTAAACATAGAAAGGCATTTGCTTATGGTGGGGGTTTTAATTGTGTGTTTGGTTTTGTCTTTTAAGACAAGGTTGCTTGCCAGAAACTTGGTTGATTTGCTATAGCTCAGGATGGCCAGAAACTTGTTATGTAAACTAGGCTAGTCCCAGAGTTGTGATCCTTCTGTTTCTGCCTTCCAAGCGCTGGGTAAATAGGCATGTACCCCCAACTGAAAATATTTCTAAGTACAAACAATACATAACTGTTCAGTTTAGAAAGACAGCCTTTCTTTTGCAAAGAATAGCAAAATAAAACAACATCATGAAAACTTATGTGGTAATTCAGTTGAATAAAGAAAGATAGATTTCTCTAAGAGAAAAAAAAGTAATGCACCTTCTATCTGGCAAATATCATGTAACCCTTTTATTAATTACAATAAAAAATATTTTAAAAAATTAAAAAATAGTACCAGAAACTTAGACAAGAGATTGAGCATAGAGATCCTTTTACCCACAAGTTAGAGGAGAGGTCTGGATATTGAGGAAGCCAGGAGGCGTTTAGACAGGTGAGAGCAGGACTTGCTTTCCTCAGATTGGAAGCCATCACCAAATGCCCTCCCCAGGCTGTGCCTTATAACTCTATCACCATAGAAACCCTGCTCACTGAAGTATAAAAGCACATTGAACAGAATATTTACTTTTAGGTGGTAGGGCTAAAAATATGGTCATATTAGAGCCTATATGTCCAGAAGGGGGTTCTGAGAGTATTTTTTACTATCCTTGTATATGTTGGAATTTGAAAGAGAATATATGTCAGAGGGGTGGACTTTGAGTTTACATTTTTTCTTTCTCACCTAATATAGGAGTAAATGGGCACTGGAGTTTTGAGTGCCCTTATATTTTTTGAAATGTAAAATCGCTACATGGAATCCATGTATTAGGCAGAATTTCCAGACTGTCCCTGAGGAGGCCACAGGCATCACAATTCTTAGCTAACTGAAGAACATGACCTTATTGATCAGTTCCTGTCTGACCTATTTCCAGTGATTTTTCTCCTATGATCTCTTTCATACCCATGATTATCAATAAAAAGTTGAATGAGTGGTCTTTGTAGCAAGAGTGAGCTATAGAGAAATCTCTTAACACACAGAACAAAGGTAGCAAATCTGTACCATCACCTTCACAGCAGCCAAGCTCTGATGTATGCTACATTCAGACTTGATCTCATTTAATAAGTGGTTCTCTTTTACTTCCATTTACTACACTTGAAGTTTGCCAAACTCTGAAGGGTCTAGGTCTTAATTGGTTCTTTGGTTCCATTTCAGATCCAACTCATACACTAAAAGCCTCTATTATATTCCAAGCACTTTTGCTTACTTTCTAAATATTCCCTTTAAACATTACTTCACTTGAAATGACAACTACATTTAGATGTTCAACTCATTTTTGTTTGTATTTTACTTTTCTACCTATTGTTTCCAAAAGTATAAGGGCATTAAGGAAACACCAGAGAGGCAAACTCCTGACACTATCTCATCCCACTAACTGTCCCCAGCCTGGCTGTCTGCATATTACCAGCAATCACCTTTCCAAGGATCACTCATATCCATTTATCAAACAGGTTTACAGATGGAAATGAGAAGGTCCAAGGTGAACCTTGGCAAAATATTGCTCTAGTCCCTGGCCATGTAGCCAGATGGCTAATCCTTAAAGGTACACTTATTACATAGTAGCAAAATAAGAGAGAAGGTCTGTAAAGGAAAAGGCACCCAAGTGCCCATATCTCTTAAGGCTCTTACATTAAAATTTTTTATCTGCACAATTTCAAGTTGAAGATTACTATACAAATAAGGTCAACAGAGAATCCATCATTTGACTGGAGTTAAACAAGCTTAGGGACACTTAGATTTCTTTCTCATTTTTTGAAACATTGATAGTTTTCATTCATTTATTATTTCAGTTGAAAGGATTTTTATTACGAGCTTTATTTTCATATCCATAAAATTAAGACCTCTAGAGGTTTGCTAGAGAATTCAGCTTCCTGTGGAAGCAGATGAGGGAATTTTGAGCACTGAATTCTCAGTGCTGGACAAAACCTGCAAAGGTTAGATTGCTTTTTAAAATCAAAATCCTTTGTCAGTTCCTCTTCAGCTGTCATTTATAGATATCAAAAGATACATGTAGAACTTTCTTCTCTAACCCAAATTTATTCTTCTAAAGCATTCAAAGAGTGATTTTCCATAAACTGAAACATTTACTCATTCAATATGAAAGCTGTATTTTACTCTGGACTCTATTTTTTCAATGTAGTTGTAGACACAAATCAACATTAATGAAATGCTAAACAGCATCTATTTAGAGTGATTGTGTGCTATCAAATAAAATCCTAATTAGTGAGTTTCTAGTTATTGTTGCAAGTGTAATAAGATGTCAGGAATGGATGAATGAATCCATTTAGAAATATCATCAAGACTACTAAAGTTGGAAAGAAAGTTGGTGAAAATCCAGACACATAAATATCCCATAACAGGCCTGTCAATCGACTAAGCATGGCTAAAAGAGAATAACTGAACTGAAATCATCTATATAAAGAGAACAGGCATAAAGAAAACAGCAATGACTAAAGAGAGAATATAAATCCTCTGGGATAATATGAGACATTATCTAGAATACTGCAGGTAGGAAGGGCTAAAAAGACTATTGGAAAAGTCACTATTGAGAAGTTTTCAAAAATAATTCATAAAATCAAATTACACACTGAAGGAATGCAGAAAATCTTAAGTTTGATAAGTACCAAAAGAATTCAATTTAAGATAGAAAGAACCATAAAAAGTATACACTTAGATACATCAACTTGCTGAAAACTAGAGATAAAGAGAAACAATTGTAAAATGCTCTAGGAAAATGAAATAGTAAGATGAAAACAATATAAGAGGAAAAATATCCTCAAATTCTCCAAATATGTAAAATTATATACCAGGATGCTGTGGCTTTGCTACTACCCAATTCTTGCTGTCCAGAATAATAATGAGGAAAAGAAGTATCTGTTCCTGAGTCTGATTCACAATGCTTTTTAGCAGTTTCCTGCTTCCAATCTCACTTTCATGCATCATCCCAAAGAGACAGTCTTCTGTAAGAGTGCTCAGTCCCCTCTAATCTGGAGAGTCTCTACAGTACTTGAAAGATGCACCTTGACTTTCTCTCCACTCCCACTCCAAGTTGCTTTTACTAATCCTCTTATCCTTCCTGCTCTCTGCTTTATCCTCCAAGGAGGCATTTCTCCCTTTTTCCTAAAAATTCCTATCAGGATTGAAAAAAAATAGCATTTTTTTTAGTAGTACTGGATACTGGGTGGCATGCTTGATAAGCCAGTGCTTTTAAGTAAGCCAATGTCCATCTCTTCTTTGAATTCGTTATTTCTGAGATAAGATCTCTCTTTTTGACTGGTCGCATTCCTCAGCTTTGATCCTTATAATTTATATTTCCCAGCACAGAGGGAATACCGGGTATGCACCACAGCTTCTTTCCTTTGAGATGATGTCTTAATAGACTATCCTGAGAATGGGAATGCTCTGGGTCTCAGTCACATATAATTTAACTTGATAAATACATGTCACTGTACCCAACTATGTAGTGAGAAAGAAATGTGGTTAACTTGGCCAAGGCTGGCCTCCAACCATGATGTCTCTGTTTTCAACCTCTACAGAAGCTAGCATTAGAGCTATTAACTACCACCACCAAGATGACAATTCATTTATTGTAAAATATTCTTGTGGAGATATGACTACCATCCACAAAATGTATGCATATAATGTATACAAGCTGATAAGCTTAGAGATACATAATTGTGAAACCATTGTCACAATGTGACAATAAGAACATGATGTAAGAGCTGGATGTCATAGCTCAAGCCTGTAATCCTAGCTACTCAGGAGGCTAAGATCTGAGTTCATGATTCAGAGCTAGCCTGGGTAGAAAAGTCCATGAGATTCTCATCTCCAGTTAATCAATAGAAAACTAGAAGTGGTGCTGTGGATTAACATGGTAGAGTGCTAAACTTGAGCAGAAAAAGCTAAGAGACAGTGCCCAGACCTAGAGTTGAAGCCCCATGACTGACAAAAAAGAACATGATGTAAGAGCCTCTCTTCTAGAAAACACTTACCTTTAAACATTGGGCAGTACTTTAGGTACTATCTTTCACCATCTTATATAGCTTAAACTTTACACCTGTTGACCACTAGCTCCCTATTTCCCTCTTCCCATAGTCCTTAGCAAGCATGGTTTGATTTCCTGCTTCTAAGAGTTCAGTTTATTTAAATCTCTCATATAATTTGCTGTCAATGTTGCACTTAGTTTTACCTCCATTTCGGTAATTTATTAAAATTGCTATAAAATATGCAGATATGCATTTCTCCTTAGGGAAAATTTTTTATTAGATTAAAATTGCCATTTGACTCATATAATAGTTTTATCTTGTGTTCTTTTTCAGAAAAGAGAATGGCAAGTAGAGAACTTGTGGGATTTTGTCATTCAAATATACGATGCAGTTTATGTGACTGTAATGTAGCTCAAACAATACTGCATTCAATCCAGAAGAGCAAAATATATTGCTTGATGAATACTGTTACATCTTACAACTTGACATACAGAGTTCTTGGATAAGCCTGGCCTGTAAAATTCTGTCTTTACTCTTTTTCTTTACCCTATTTCTTCCTTCTTTTCTTCCTTTGTACTTGCTCATTTTTTGTCTCCTTTTCTTTTTTCCTCTCTTCTTTCTTTTCCTCCTTCTGTACTGTTGAAAGAAACCAGTGATCTGACTCAGGCTCACATATATTTCTGAGTAAATCAAAAAATTGAATGAACAGAAAAACTGAATCTGAGCAATAGCTATGTTGACAGGCAATTTATTTCAGTTGGAGTTGAGACCTAGGGTTCTCCAGGGGGCAAGGGGGAAGGGAAGGATATGAAGTAGTTGATCTATTTTTTTAATGTTTGGATTGAAGAAGAGGAAATTCAATTATTTTAAAAATCCATTAGCTAATGAATGGCTTTTATCCATGTTCCTAGGAAAGTTTGGCACAAATGTTTTGGTGGGCAGAGTGAGATATGCTAGAATAGATGGGACCTGCATAACCAACACCCTAGATGTGAGCTGAAGAAAATGGAGTAAATTAAATCCTGTCTGTGCAATAAGACTGTGGAAACTTGTAAGGCTTTGCTTTGAAAAGTGTGTGAGTCAATTCTGTGAGAATCTATGCAAGTTACTTGCGTTGGGAATGAGGGGTTGATAGATTAAGAGTCCTGGGGCTTGAACTCAGGACCTTGTCATGGTCCTTGAGCTTTCTCAAGGCTAGTACTCTACCACTTGAGCCACAGCACAAGTAGAGACTTTTCTGTGTATGTGGTATCTAGGAATCACACCCAGGGCTTTGTGCATCTTAGGTACATACTCTACCACTAACCTACATTCCCAGCCCCGCATTTATGTCATCACCATCTCTGTCACTACAAACTATTATTGGCTTCCCTTATGTGACAGAGTACTGAGATGGACTCAGGGAAGATTCCCACTGTGGTAGCCAAACGAACGTTCTTCCATCCAAAGATGGCCAACTGCCTTGTGTATGTCAGAAACCTGTGAACATGTTACTTGAATGGCTTAAGGAAGTTTGCAAGTGTGGTCAAGTGAGGCATTTGGGTCAGAGTCAGGGAAGAAATGAAACAATGAGAGCCACAGCAAGAGCTGTGTTACAGGAAGTCAAAGTCAAGATAGAAAAGTCAAGGACACTTATTTCACTCGAGAGCCTTCAGAAGGAGCTAAGTCCTCATAGGACTTTCATGTCAGTTAAGTTCCCTGTAGACTTGTCACCATCAGCATAGAAAAGTGCAATGTTCTGTTAAGGTATTTGTGACAATGGGAGCCACAGGAAATGAACTCAACAGCCTGGTGTGAATTCAGCCCAACCCTTGAGGAATTTATAGAACTGCTGATCCACCATTTACACTTGACTTTTCATATATAAATAACCAACTAATCCTCAGTGCCCCCGTGTACTTCTTATTTTCCACAGCACTCAACCTGACCTCTATCTCCACATCCATTCATTCCCAACTCATTGTGAAAATTCTTTTCCATAATTTAGCTGGTGTAACAACTTCCTAATAGTTTCCCCTATTCCTGATTCTTACATGCTCCATGGACCGACACAATTTAATTTTCTCATCAAGCCACTTGGTCAGAGAGTTAAGACTCTCAGAGTGTTACAAACTCAAAGACCTCTCTCCTAACATTTGTCTAATGAGCCAAGAGAATGTGAGCTCTGCTCAGCAATTTTCAGTTCCTCCACATTCTTGCCATGTTCTCTCTAGGCAAACATGGTCGTAAGCCTTTTGTTGTTTTAATGCTGTTTTAAGATGCATCACTTGCTGCGGAACTCCACAAAATGAACTAAATGGTCTAGCATCCTGTCTTTCTGGGTACCTTTTCATGCCATTTATGGTCCAAAAATGTGGTTTTGTACAATGATATCTATAATAAATTTATTTTTCCTCAAAGTATATTTTTAAAATGCCAAATATGTTCTAAAGAGTGAACCACGACACATAAAATTTTTCTCTCTCCTTTGAACTCTTATATTAACCCATTGATTCATTCCATAGACTTATACAATACTTGCTACTAGTAGACAGGTACCTGAAAAAAGACAAGGTTTCTTTTTTTTGCCAGTCCTTGGGCTTGAACTCAGGGCCTGGGCACTATCCATGAGCTTTCTCAAGGCTAGCACTCTAACACTTGAGCCAGCACCACTTTGGGATTTTTCTGTGTATGTGGTATGAAGGTATGGAATCATGGGTTTCATCATGCTAGGCAAGCTCTCTACCTGGAGGTCACACTCCTAGCCCAACAATGCCTCTTTTGTATGACTTGTAATTCAGTGAGAGAGGCAGGTATCAGAACCACATAATTATTTATGAAAATAAAACAGCTCAAGGGAAAATACATAATGCTACTAGAAACATAACAGGCTTAATTCATCCACCTGGGGAGCAAGGGTGGGCTTCCCTGGCTGATGTGAGATCCTAGCACTGCTGAAAGGTTAGATGGAAGATGAGGACAGGAAACATCCTCTTAGAAGATATAGCCAACAGAAAGGGACAGGTATCAAACATGAAATAATCATGAAACACTATGTACTCTACATGTGTAAATGGGTAGGCATGTGTGTGTGTATGTATGCATGTATGTGTACAAGTCCTGGGAAACTTGAACTCAGAGCCAGTATGCCATTCCTGAGCTTTTTGCTCAAGAACAGCTCTCTACCATTTGAGTCACAGTTCTATCTCCAGCTTTTTTAATGTTAATTGGAGATTTTTCCAGTCAGTACTGGCTTTGAACTATGATCCTCAGATCTCCAACTCCTGAGTAGCTAGGATTCAAGACATGAGCCTAGATACTTATTTAACACTTTTAAAGACAGGAGGGCCAGGAGTTTGGCCTAGTGGTAGAGTGCTTGCCTAGCATGCATGAAGACTTGGGTTCGATTCCTTGGTACCACATACACAGACAAAAGCCAGAAGTGGTGCTGTGTGGCTCAAGTGGTAGAGCTCTAGCCTTGAGAAAACCCAAAAACAAAGCTCAGGGTCAGAGCCAAGCCCAGGACTGGCAAAAAAAAAAAAGACAGGAGGAAAAATGGTACTACTGTCAACTATGAGTAAAGACCAGCCTAAAATCAGAGGAACAGGCAAAATCAATATTTTCAGGGTATCTCAGGCCATGGGTTATGGGTTTTAAGATCAATGCTTACATTTTTTTAAAAAAATCTTGTACAGCACTTGAAATTTTAGCTGAATAATGTGCTTCTTGCACATCTTGGACTATGAGTTACCATCACACTTAAGAGTTCATCTGTAGGCCAACCAGGAAGGTAAAATAATCAGATCTGCAATTTCACAAGGATCATTTAGTGCAAGATACCAGTGAATTATAAATAATAATGACAGGGAAAGATGAAACCGATAGCCAATGTAGTCTAGGCACAAAGTGCTGCTCACTGACTGCAGTGAAGACTGGTATGGTGGAAATGAGAGTAAGAAAACCGAACTGGGAGATATCAGGAAACAATAAGAGGCAGCGACCATGAAGAACTGGAGAGAGAGTCTAAAGGAGGTACAGAGAAGAAAGGAACTTGCTTGATTGGGGATAATCAAGCAATAATTAAGAGGTAGTAGATTCCCCCATTCATTGTGGGAGAAGCAGGATGGAAGCTTGAGCGCAGATGACATGCTAATAGATGTGATTGCACTGTGTTGTGACCTCTCTCATGTTGTTACTTAGAATATGTAGCACTCTGCACAGCTAGCTCTCCACTGGCTACCTTGCCCATGATATATTGATTAAACGAGTTAATTATCAAAACTGTTGGCAATGCCTTATTGCCACACTAGCATCATAACATAACCTCTATTTGTCTGCTAGGTTTGAGAGCATCAACGCATGAACAATAGAACAGCAGGTAGTAGGTGAAGGTCTGGGCAGCAGTCACATAAGTAGTACAAGTACAGGCAGCATGTTATTCACCAGGATCCACAATTTTTATGCAAGAGTTGAGAGGAAATTCTAAGCATTAATTCAAATGTTTAAAGTAGTATTCTAATGCTTTCATGATTTCAGGTAATGAAAGTAGATAACCAACTTTTAATATCTTTGAAGCAGTACTCATTGATATTTTTGATTTAATGAGGAAGATGCCTAAAGCTGATGACTTGTAATGAGCAGAGCAGAGAAGGTAGCTCCCTTTTTGTTTTCTGTTTTTGGTCATGGAGCTTGTACTTTAGTGCTCGGGCTGGCTTTGAATCTTGATCCTCAGATCTTAGTCTCTTGAGTGGCTAGAATTATAGGCTTGAGTCACTGTTCCCGGAAGCTCCTAGTACTTTTATGCTAAGTGGAACATTGCCTGCCATGTACCTGTTAGCTAATTTTTCCCACTAGTGCTGTGAAGACATGTTAGGCATTTTTACTGGCATCTTATTTGTCTTCCTAGGTTTACGACCATGCACTGACATGAAACAAAGCAGTTAAAAAGAAATTCTTATTCACTCTCTTAGGCCTGTTACTGTTGAGTGATATAATCCTTGATCACGTTGATCTATAGTTTTCTTGTATATGACTGTTTAGTATCCCCAGCTTAGAAAGAAGCCCTCATGGGGGACCCCAAGTAGCTATAGCTAAGTCCATGCTGTTTCACATAGATTCTCTGGTACTGAGTTTCTCAAACAACATCCGTTCCTCTGATTGGGCAGAATGGGGTCTTTAAGAGAAGCAGAATGTTGACTTGACCTGCTGGCACATCTCAGCAGAGTGGCAGCTTGGGGTGTCTTTTCTTCAGTGCCTCTTGGACAAGGAGAAGTCCGAATGGGAACATCTCAGCTTGCACAAACAGCAGGCCATCCAATTCATCTCTGCTTCTGAGTCTTTTAACATTTTTATAAGCAGATTCATTGCACAGAGTTTTCATTGTAACATTTCCACACATACAATGTATCTTTCACCCTTTTACCTTCTTCACCCTCCTGTCCCCTTCTTAAAACAATTTCAATCAATTTCATTGTACTTATTTTTCATATATACAATGAAGTATTTCAACCATATTGGCCTTCCTTCACATTCTTTGTTCACCTTTCCCACTCCCAGTGGAACATATCTTAGTCGTCTTAATAATTTTAACAAAACAAATATTACAAAATGTTCCAAGAACTGTAGCAAGAGAAATAATGAAGTAAAAACATTCTCCTTGTCTGGTAACAAAACTTCTCTATTACATTTTAACAACTTCTTATATCTTCATCTAGTGTAGATACATGGAAATTCCGTGACTATATTTGCTATGTAAAATCTATTGTTTAACATTTTTAAATATTCTCATTATATTTAAGTGGGGGTACTCAACAGAGTAGTTTTTGAATACAGTGCCTCTTGATCAATCAATCTATCTCTCTACCTATCTATCACTTGGTAGTAACTGTACGGGCTTCTTTCTGGGTCTTCTGTTCTATTGGTCTATGACTGTTTTTGTGATAGTACCCTGCTGTTTTGTTACTGTAGCCCTGTGGTATAGTTTGAAGTTACTGTGATTCCTACAGCATTGCTCTTCTGGCTAAGGATCCATTCTGGTATCTGAGGTCTTTTCCATTACCACATGAATTTTAGGATTGATTTTTCTTCTTCTGTAAAGAATGACATTGGAATTTTGATGGGATAATACTGAACATATAGATTGCTTTTAATAGCATAGCCATTTTCACAGTATTCATTTTCCTAGTCCATGACTACGGTTGGGTTTTCTATCTTATGACGCCCTCTTCAAATCTCTCTTCAGTGCTAGATCTTAATCATACAAGTTTTCCAGACTTTCATCTAAGGTAGAATGAGATGGATGTAAGAGAGTACAGCTGCAGAGTTAGGCTTTCTGCCTTTCAGTCACAATGGTTGTGGGTTTTTTTTCATTGTGTGGTAATGGGTAGATGACTTCATCATCCTGTACCTCCACTACTACATATATAAAGTGAAGTTTATGTCAGTAGCATTGAATTCCAGAACTATTACACAGATTAAAGTGAACCACTGTTACCTGCTTAAAACAGCGCATGGCAGGTAAGAAGTATGGGCATCTGTCTGTAGTAGGAGCAGTAGTAAGAGGAAGACAGGAAAAGTAAGAGGAGAAAAAGGAAGAAGAGGTGGAGAAGAACTGAAGGATTCATAGTTTCCTCACCTGTACTACAAAGCCTGAGCTTGTCTGGGCCAAGATGTGCTTCTGTCTGATCCCTCTGTCTTGCAACCAACCAGTTGGCCAATCTGGAATCATAATGTTATATGATTATCTTTTCTTATATCTTTTCTTTATTTTTTACCTAACTGCTTCTTTTATTTTTTTTATTGTAATTAGTAAAAGGGTTACATGATATTTGCCAGATAGAAGGTGCATTAATTCACATACATTGATACCCTTTCACATGTCTTGGTACCCATTACCCTCCCCCCCACACCCCCCACCCTCAGGGTTTTCCCCCCTTCCCTATCAAATTTCAAATAACCAAATACAAATAAATTCAATATATCAGATAACAAAGTGAGATACTGTAACAATATGAGATAACCAAGGGACAGCAAAGGAGATGAGAGACAACATAGTACATTAAGGACAACAATCATTCATTATATGGCTTTTGTTTCAATATCCTGAGAATCAGCCTAGTTGGAGGAAAGCCAATCCCTCAGAATTAGACTTCATAAAACTCTATAAGCAAATACAGATTTCACTTCTATAGGTTGGGAGACTTTTTAAATACTTTTGTTTTCTTGAGTAGTTGTACAAGGAGTTACCATTCATGAAAGCAGTTTATGAATACAGTACATCTTGATCCATGGCACCTCTTTCAATATTGTCACCCACCCTTCCCCTTTCCTTACTTTTTAAACTTTTAGGTTATATATTCAATTTTTGTCATTTAACAAAGCAGTTTATGCATACAATGCATCTTGATCTGTATCATCACTTCAGCTTCTTCACCCCGCTCCTTTGACCCAACCCTTATATTTCCCAATCCTGTGGAATATGCAATGAATTCTTGCCTGTGTCTCACTCCTTCCCCTTTCATTCTTCCACCCCCTCTACTTGGCCCCACTCTCTCCTATTGTAAGTACCAATTTCCTGTTGGGCTTTGACTGAATTTTTTAAATCTTACGTTAACAAAACCAGAAAAGTGAAATCTAGCCAAACTTTAATTTGCATACTTTTCTTTAAAGAGGATTGTCATTACAGAAGATTTGAAGTATTTTAGATTTTATTCTTTTACATCTGGTTTGATCCTGTTTCACTATTTAACATTCAAAATTTTTCATTCCTCACTTTTGTGTTTCCTCATACTTATGTTTCTTTGCCATTTGTCATAGGTTTTGCAGTCATTTTAATTTTTTAATTACTAAGACAAAGTAGGACTGTCTTTATAAACTAAAAAGAGGTTTTCTTTACTCAAGTCACTGATTTTAATTTTTTTTAATAATTGAGGTTAATCATGTAATGGAGAAACTGGTCTAGATATTATGTTTAAAAGCACTGTGGGCTAGGAGTTTGGCCTAGTGGTAGAATATTTGCCTAGCATGCATGAAGACCCAGGTTTGACTCCTTGGTTCCACATACACAGAAAAAAGCCAGAAATGGTGCTGAGGCTCCTGTGGTAAAGCTCTAGTCTTGAGAAAGCCCAAGGACAGTGCTCAGGCCCAGTTGGCACAAAAAAAATGCATTGTGCAAGAGTTCTTTAAATAAAACCAAGAGCTCAGAATAATAAAAATAAAATAATGAAAAGGTAATGATGGCCCATTTAAGTCAGTCATATGTTCACACTAGCTGCTTTGTTCTATTTAATGTCAGTCAGGGGATTTTCATGCTTTAAAGGAAGAAATTCAGGACTGAAGAAAATGAGGATTGAAGGAAATGTCTGGATGACACCTCATGAAGGAAAAGCAAATTGGTGAAGGCAAGCGAACAACTGAACATGGTATCTCTTGTCCTTTCATTGCTGGGGGGACATGGTTTGATCTTGCTAGTTAGTGTGCTGAGCAAGGGGGAAAGCTGCAGATCTTTCTGCTCCCTCTATGCTCTGCAGTGAGATGTCCTCCTGAGAGAGGCAGCAGGAACTTTTGTGCCTGAGTCCTTGTTTCACTTAGCCTTTAAAAACAAAGATTCTTTTTTTTTACGTAGCATAACTGTTTGAACTAGATGTCTTGTTGGGCATAATGATGCCGGCCTGTGATGAGTTAGAAGGCAATCTCGGCTACAGAATGAAACCTTGTCTGAGAGTGACAGAGAGAGAGAGAGACAGACAGACAGACAGACAGACAGACAGACAGACAGACAGACGACAGATAGAGAGAGACAGAACTAGCTATTAAAATTTTAAGTATCCAATTCTGATAATCCTAGTATAAAAGTTATCATTTTACAGGGTAAAACCTTTTACCACCTTGATCATGGAGCACTCCCAGCAAACAAGTACCTTTTTTTCAGGCCACTTGTGAGAAATAGTAAGATTGCTTTCTAGTAGATTGGCAGGGGTCAAGGCCCTACCAACTATAAACTGCCACTTGATTTTCAACTCCGCTGCATCCACTGTTGACTGAAAATAGTATTTCTGTCTCATTCTTTCTCTGGCTCTCACACACACAAATGCTTATGTTCGTACATGTTACTTGGTCCTGTCTCCCAGGTCCAAATTATTAATTCCAACTGCTTTAAAGATATTTATACTTGAATTAGTATTACATTCCTTGTATGTAACTTACAATATTATAGCTATCACAAAATCTTTTGATATCATACAATCTAGTTGAATAGGAATTTAAATACAAGTTTTAAATGCCAAATGAATGTTGGATTTTTTTGCAGGGGGCGGTGGTGGTTAGTATGTGTGTGCTGGTCACGGGGCTTGAGCACAGGACCTGGAAGCTGTCACAGAGCATTTTTGCTCAAGGTTAGCATTCTGCCATTTAAGCTACTGCTTCACTTTTGACTTTTTTTGATGTTTAGTTGGAAGTAAGAGTCATGCGGACTTCCCTGCATCAGCTGCCTTTGAACCACAACCTTCAGATCTCAGTCTTCTGAGAAGCATGATCCACCATCCCCCAGCATGAAGGTTGTTTTTAGTGAACTATCTTTTATGTTGTCCAGTTTGACTCTCATGCAAAGGCTAATGAGAGGTAGAGGTTGATGGGAAAGTTATTGGCACCCCATTTTGAGGGATGAGGGCTGTGATCACACAGTGTCCAGGAGACATGTGGAATGTGATCCACTGAAGAAGACACAGTGTGTAAGACAGTCTTGTGTGTCCTCTGAAGGACTAGGAAGCAGGAAATGCTCATATTTATTATAAAGAGACTCTGAGTCACTGGACTTGGAACTGTACCATTCTCCTAAGAGAAGAGTACAGAATGGAGAATTTGAAAGTGAATGGGGCATGAGTCCAAAAAGAAGAATGGTTGAGTGGGAACAGGGCCATCAGAAGACTGAACAATGCTGAATGGACTTGGGAAAGAAACCAGCTGGAAAAGGAAAGGGAAGATGAAGAGCTGCTGCCAAATTGGTATGTGATTGAAGTGGGGTGAATCAGTAGCTGAAAGGTGAAACTTGCTTCCAGGAAAACATTTCACTTCTCCATCCAGCAGATAAGACCCAAGGGAAGCCAAGTTATTAATTACATGACTAAGAGCATGCATGTCTACCTATTCCTTAGACAATTTGGGTTTAAGACAAATGCTACCACTCTCCCTGAATTGAGGCAACTGAAAACCATAAAAATCTACCAATGTGAACAGATACTGAGAAGTCTAATGGCTCAAGGGCAGGGTGGTAGCCTTGAGCTGAAGAGCTCAGGGATAGCATTCAGGCAAAGTTCAAGCTCCATGACCCACAAAGAAAGAAAGAAAGAAAGAAAGAAAGAAAGAAAGAAAGAAAGAAAGAAAGAAAGAAAGAAAGAAAGAAAGAAAGAAGGAAGGAAGGAAGGAAGGAAGGAAGGAAGGAAGGAAGGAAGGAAGGAAGGAAAGAAAGAAGAAGGGAGGGAGGAAGGGAAGGAAGGAAGGAAGGAAGGAAGGAAGGAAGGAAGGAAGGAAGAAGGAAAGAAAGAAAGAAAGAAAGAAAGAAAGAAAGAAAGAAAGAAAGAAAGAAAGAAAGAAAGAAAGAAAGAAGAAGGAAAGGGAAAGGGAAAGGGAAAGGGAAAGGGAAAGGGAAAGGAAACCAATTTCTTACCCTACGGTCCTTGGAAGTCAGCACTCAAAAATCAGTCTCATTGGTCTAACATCCCAGTATCAGCAGATCTGGTCTCTTCTCTAGAGGCTGAAGGTCTTTTCCCTACTGCTGGAGACCATTCCTATTCCTTGGCTCATGATGCTTCTCTCCTCCATTTTCCAAACCAGTGGCACAGCACTTATAAATTCTCCTGACATCAGCCTGCATGGTCACACTGCTTCCTAGGCCACCCTTCTGCCTCCACCCCTGCCCTCTAGAGAAAAAGACTCTTCTGATCACATTGGGAATGGAATGATCCAGCACAACCACCCCATATCAAGGCCCTTACTTTCGCCACATCCACAAAGTCCCTCTTCTGATGTAAAGAGCAAGGGGATTAGGAAATGAACATTTGGGGGAGGACGTTCTTATGCCACCTACAAATGAACAGTATTGACAAAAGTGTTCCTTTTGAAACTCCCCAGTGGAATGGATACAGTGAAGCTATTGGTAATCATATTCAAGATATGCAACTCAGTCCTAGTAAGACTCCCATTTCAAAGAGAATGTGGACTGAATGTCAGAGTTGGAAGCTGATTCTGCATTTTTTACTTTGATAGGAAGAGACTAAAAATACGACTTAATGCAAATTACAGATTTTAGGAATCATGGTGTGAACAGACTATATCATATTCATAGTTTTGAGAAAGGGGTGTATTTTCGGGTAATTGTAGGACACCAGCTGGTAGAATGTTTACAGTGACGTTATGTATTTTGTTGTTGTTTTTCTTAAACATCTGGTCTCTTCTAGTAGACTTTTATGTCAGAGGAATTTAAATATTTTTCTCTTCAAGTTCTCAAAATAATCACTCGTCATACTTTTGCATTTTCTTCTTTCCTGCTAACTTTTAAAAATTCTTTTAAATCTAGTGCTAGATTTGAGACTCTTCTTCATGCAATTGTGTAATAAAGTGTTGGTCCTATTAACTGTTCCTCTCCCCAGGTTAAAAATTGCATAATGTCTCAGTAAAGGCACCAGATCTACCTTAGAACAAGTGATCAAGGGTTTGAGGGTTTTGATACTTTTTTTTTAGCATCTGTCTCTGGGCATTTTGCTCTATACTTAGTAACTATTACTCTCCAAGGGAAAAAATAATTCATCTCTTCATTTTATTTATGTCCTGCTTTGTTTTAAAACAGCTTTAAGAAAGCTGTTTTGTTTGCACTTACAAACATATTTCTAGTGCCGTTTCATTGGACATTAAAAAAACATCTCAGTGGCATCTTCAAAGTTCCTCACGAAATACTCCAACTATATTTGCACTTTAAAACTGTATTTGCACTTGGAACTACGACCCATTTCAGATGTTGGATCAGCGTCTGTGTCGATGCTAGCTAAAACAATAGAGTGGCGGTTTGGTCCCCATCCTGGGACAATGTGAACTTCCTCCACTGCCCCTGATATCTGGTGCCTGTCCAGCTGGGGACTGACACATGCAGCATGAAGGGAGGGCTCTGGGTTAGAGTGGACAGGTACATCTTTTGTGGTTAGCCTGTTCATAACACAATGACCCCAGGTAGAGTACTTTGCAGGTACTAGATTACTTCATCTCATGGTATCTTTGTATACTCAGCACATAGTTAATGGAGACTTTGAGAAAAAAAATAATTTCTCCACTCTTTCTATTCTCGACCTTTCTCCCCCTGTCTCAAAGATACTATTTAAAAGCATAGATGGGGGAAGATGTCTCTCTGAGTTTGCATGCTCAGTACTTATTAACTATATAAGTTTTAGCAAGTTAGTTAACTTTTCTGTGCCTTGATTTCCCCATCTGAAAAAGGATGATATTGCTATTGACTTAATCAAAGGATTGTTGTCAGCTTACTTCAGATGGCTCACAATCATACCTGACATTGCAAATGCGTTCTACATCTCAGCCCTTTTTAATTATGGTTTTCTACTTAGAAACACACTTTTCTACTTACCTAACACACGTTGAGTCCTTCAATATTTATTCAGTTGTCAATTTGCTTTTTAATATGCATTGTGAAGCATAGTTTCTGTCCACATTAATTACATAATTTGGTACCCACAAGACTAAATAGAAGCACCAGTTGTGTGCACAGATTCCATAGAAGGAAAGGATTGTCTGTCTGGGGACATGTTTTCACTGAGTTTTGCTACCTCTGGTGCATAACGAACACTAATCATCTCCAAAGATATTTTTTAAATTCTTAGTTGCTTTTTCATTAATGTATGCAGAACTACTTTTCCAAAATCTGTCCTGAGCAAAAGAAAATAAGATCTGGAGAAAATTGCAAAGCAATTAAGGCTTTGTTGAAATAGCACAGTACTAGAAGCAGAATGGTTCGCAACCTGTGAACTCTCAGACTGCCACATCTGAATAGCCAATATCCAAAGAAGCAAAGCAAAGCATATGAACTTATTGGTGTATCAGGTCATTGGCAGATGTTTTTCTAAGGTTAGCATAAAAAATTTTTATTTGTACAAGAAATATTTTTCTATATATTTTATTGTAATTAATGGAAGGGTTACATTAGATTCATCATTCATAGATAGTACATTACTTCACAAAAATTGATATCCCTTTTTCATGTCTTGGTCCCCATTTCCCTCCCCCCACCCCCACCCCTCATCTTGTTTTACCCCCTTCCCTATCCGATTTCAAATAACCAAATATGCATATATACAATATATCAGATAACAAGGTAAAATACTGTAACCATATGAGATAACAATATGAGATAACAAAGGGACAGCAAAAAAGATGAGAGATAACATAGTACATTAAGGACAACAGTCACTCATTATATGGCTTTTGTTTCTATATCCTGGAGGTCCTTCCATTTAGCGTCATCCTATATGGCCTTATGTATCTAGGTTTTGCTCTATTGTAAATCTCTGCTAGGAGAGCCCTAGGTTTCCACTGATTATGACAAATGAGGGAAACCATTGAGCCTATGTTCCTTTGAGTCTGGCTTACTTTACTTAATATGATTTTTTCTAAGTTTCAAGAAATATTTTTATTAGAGGAATGAATATATTTTAAAATAACAACTACAATAGAGTAAATGTGTAAACCAATAACATGAACATTCATTATCATGATTAAATTATGTATACTGTATAATTTATGCAACTAGCAATATAATAGGGATATTTATTCTAGCATAACCCCAGTCACAAAAACATTGTTCTTTTTTTTTTCAATGGCTATAACATCATTATTTGGTAGGTATACTTCAGCTTCATTACAATCTTTTGTGACATTTGTTACATATGTGCCTTGATTTTGTCTGAAATTTTAAAGTATATCTTAGTACCATAAATGTTCAAAAATGGAGATTTTCTACTTTTGATAACATAAACAATTTTAATATTTTTTCACACTAGAAAGGAATTATATCCCCATATAAAGCATATCCAGTAGGTTGGTTGGAAATATGGAAACTTTGGGGGTTATCATTTGCTTTATCCATTAGAAGTAGATCAGATAAGATGATGTATTTTGGTAGTACTTTGAAAATGTTATTGCAGCCTTCATGGCAAAATATTGTTGTCATTACTAAAATAAATCTACCCCAAAACTCTAAAAGTAGATAAAATAAGTATTAGGGTCCTGCAAGGTGTCATGAGTGATAGAAAAACTCCTTCAGTCACCCATGAGTCTATGCACATAAGTAATTGCATTACTTATTTACTGAAGTTAATTTATTTGTTATTTTAAGTGGCTGTACAAAGGGGCTTCAATTCAACCTATCAGATTGTAAGTACAATGACCCTTGATCCATGTCACCCTTTCACGATCATTCTCCTCCATCTCTCTCTTGTTCCATTCTCACATTTGTACATTGAATATTATGACTATATTTGCCCTCCCTTCCTCACTCTGTTTGTCTACTGTGTATGTCCTTGCTAAGGTCATTCAGCTGACATGTCCGTGCCTCAGATTCAAATCCTTATCTAGTTAATTCTAAGATCCTATTCTTCACCTCCAACCATACATGGACCATTCTGTCTTTCATGTACTATGTACATCCTTGACCTCTGAACTTCTTGTACGTTTCCTTTCAACACTGAACAGTGTTCTTGTTAGGGACATGGAATCACTTTTTTAATGCATGGTAAGTCATAGTGCTAACTATTTTCCAGACTCAAAAATTACCAGCATTAAGACACCAAGATTTTGTGTAGAGACTGAAAGACTCTGATCTTGCAGCAACTAAAAACCCAGACAGAAAAGTCACATTTAACATGTTCCCTGTGACTCCTACTTGCCACCTCCTTATTCTGTAAAAATACACATTCCACCCTCCTCCTCTCAAAATAAATCAGTGAGTGAAGCCATCTCTCTTATTTTTCATAAGACACAAAATGCCAATAATAGTACTTACCAGGATCTCAGACCATGAGGCACCTTATCATTTGTTTTGTTTTGTTTTGTTGTTTTTTGTTTTAGTTTTGTTGTTGTTGGTAGTGGTGGTGGTTGTGGAGCTTAAACTCTGGGTGTGGACGCTGACCCTGAGCTCTTCAGCTCAAGACAACTGCCTGTCCCTTGAGGACACCTTATCATTTTAAACGCGAGGCTTTTGGAAAACTATGTTAAGTGGCATCTAGTAAATAACAAGGTATTTTCTTTTCTGTTGTGTGTGTGTGTGTGTGTGTGTGTGAGAGAGAGAGAGAGAGAGAGAGAGAGAGAGAGAGAGAGAGAGAGAGAGAGAGAGAGAGAGAGAGAGAGAGAGAGAGAGAGAGATAGGGGGATGTCGACTTAGGGCTTCCACTTGCTAGGTAATCACATCTGCATTGTTTTTTTGTGGATCATGGGGCTTAAACTCAGCCTAGGTGCTGTCCCCGAGCTCTTCAGCTCAAGGTTACTGCCCTACCCTTGAGCCAAGCCCCACTCCCCATTTTCTAGAGGTTAATTGGAGATAAGAGTCTCAGGTCCTTTTATTCTGGGACTGTGAAAATGTACCTTGGAATGGAGTCATGTTTATCCAATATAGAAACCAGTAGAATAAAGAGTTTTAGGAACATGATTAATATTAGTAGAACTATACATAAAGCCAAATGTTATTTTAACATTGTGCTCCTGGGTAAAACTCACCTTAAGAATGATTATCTCCTAAATAATCAAATGGAAATTAGGTTCAAAACTGACAAGAAGAGACAATTTCTCTGAGCCTGAGCCATAGGAATTACAAACAGAGGAAGGCCTGGCTATGGTTTGAGATTTGTCCTAACTTTGAAGAGTTTGATTGACAACCTTGGAGCATTTCAAATCTGTTGAGATGGCACAGGCATAAATAAATCCACAATTCTTAATATCTTCCAAAATTACTTCCCTGAGCTGCAGTTCTTAATAAAAATAATACATATATTATTTCCATATGTGGGTTCAAACAAAGTGGGTTCAACAAATCTCACAGAGATGTCTTACTAAATAACAATATTTAGTGTTAGAAAACAGCATACCTAAGAAATTCCAAGGTGTGCCATAATGGGAAGCTTTTCTGCCCATGGTGTTGATGGGAATGATAACGAGGAGTTTCCTTTTCTATAGATAAAAATAAGGAGCCATATAAGTTAGCTAATATCATGGCTATTGTAACATTTACATCATCTCTACATTACCATGAAACCAGAGGACTTGCTGCATCTTTCTGTACTCACAAATTTCCTTGTAAAATTGTCTTAAAAATGTAATATGCCAAATCAAGATGGGCAGGGGGGAGGAGGGGAGGAAAATGGGGACCATGACATGAGAATATCAATATTTGTGAAGTAATGTACCTTCTATTTAGTGAATATAATGTAACCCTTCTATTAATTACAATAAAAATATAGGAAAAAATAAAAAAATAAAAGAAATGGGCTTATATATAAAAAATGGGCTTATAATACGCCTATTGACAACAGCCGGAGTTTTGAGAGCAAGTCAGTAGATTAACACAAATCCTGTTTCCCTCCCTTGGGAAGAAAGCTTTGCTCTAAATATGTAAATGCTACAGGTTTGTAGAAGTAATTTCACAAATGAGAAGATAAATTAGAAGCAAGGACCAATTTAACCAATTTGAGTCTAAAAGTAATATGAGGGGCTCAGAGTTTGATTCTATGATTTGATTCTGCTGTTGACCCAGGCATGAAGATTCATTCCTGAGTAAAAATTATCAGTGGATTATACAGGATGCATAAAGTAGTGCAAATGCTTACCAACTTGGAAGAGTACACAGCCACAGAAAAACCCATTACACCAATATGAGTGTTTTACACCTCGTCCCCTCCCTCTTTTACAGAGGAATTAGGTGTTAAATGATACATCCTGGGAAGCTATCTGTCAATAAGTTGATGTTCTTTATCTTTTTTTGGTAGTTTATAATCGGTGTAATTCTTCATGATGTTATTATATATGAAAAATTTCCCCCATAGCTCCATTTTTAGATGACTGATTAATTATAGGAATACGATTGGTATTTATATATTCATTCTATATTTTTTTTATTCTGGCTGAAGTTGTTGATCAGCTGTAATAGCTTTTCCTTGGATTCAGCAGGGTTCTGTGTATACAAAGTCATCACATCAGTGCATGCACATTTTCCACATAAACACCTTTTAAAATTTTTGCTTGTCTAATTTTCCTAGCAAGAACATTGAACAAAGCCGAGTAGAATACCTGAGAAATATCTCTACTGCTATTGACAGGGGGTGGCAGAGAGAACACCTTTCTTTTTTTTTTTCTTGCAGTGTATAGAGGGGTGATAGTTATATTCGCCAGATAGTAGTTGCATTACTTCTCATGTTTTTGTCCCCATTCCCTTCCCCCCACCCCTCCCAATCATCTTGTTTCCCCCTTTCCCTTTCCTATTTCAAATGAACAAATTATATATAATATGCTAGGTAACAAATTCAGATACTGTAACAATATGAGATTAATCAAAGGCAACAAAAGAGAAGAGAAATAACACAGTACATTAAGAACAACAATCACACAAGATAAAGCTCTTGTTTCCATAGCATGGAGATGTTTTCATTTAGCCTTATCCTATGGCCTATGTATCTAGGGTTTGTGCTATTATAATCCTCTGCTAGGAGAGTCCTAAGGGCATACTAATAATTACAAATGAGGGAAACCATTGAGTTTTTATAGGAGTTTGTAATCAGGAACATGAAGCTTTCTTTTCAGTTTATTGTGAAGACCGAAACAACAACAACAAAAAACCTTCTGGAGATGATCATGTGGCTTCTATTCTATTACCTAGTCAATAATTCATTGTAAGATTTTTCAAATTCAGATTTTAAAGTCACTTCATTGAGGGCTGTCATATTAACTTGTACTTATTTAGTATAAGCATATATGTTTAGTATAAGCATTTTTTCAGAAATAAATGTCCACCTATGACTCCATCACTACCATTAATCCAGAAGCATGTATGTTTCCTTCCCTAGTTTCCTCTCCCTTACCCTCGGTTACTGTTCCTGTGTGTTTGTTAAGAACACTAAATTTCAACATTCAGTGAATAGTTCTGAACTGTTAGCTCTGTGTCCAATGCTTTATGGGAGATCTCTCATAAACTTACATATCTTGCATAGTAGAAATGCTGTACCCTTTCATTCATCTTGCAATTTCTTACTTCTGCACTACCCATTCTTAGCTTTTTGGTAGCTACCACTCTAGACTCTATTTCCCACCTCTGATTATTTTATATTTTAGACATAAGTGTGATCATACAGTATGTATATATATATATGTGTATGTTTGTATGTTTGTGTGCGTATGTGTGTGTGTTTCATTTAACATAATCCTCCCTAGAGAAGCATTACTTTGAATTAATGTATTAAGTCAACAACAACCTTGCATTCCAGGTTGATTTTACTTCTCATAGTATAGAATCATGTTTCTAGCTTTCATTTGTTAAATGTTTTAAGAATCAATGTATCCATTTCTGAAAGGCATATTGGCCTGACCTATCTGCTTAGTTTTTGTAATGAAGCATTTGATTTGGGATGAGGAAAACTCTGGAGAGTTAAAGAAGGAAAGTCTTTCCTCTCTCTCTGTTTGTGGAAGATTGATGTCTAATCTTAGCACTGAGCAAAATTTAATAGTAAAGCCATCTGGGATTGGGCTTTGTTTCTAGTAAGTATTTTGAATACTGATTCAATCACTTTTTATTTTTCGTTGGTCTTGGGTCTTGAATTCAAAGCCTGGATGCTGTCCCTGCGTTTTTCAGCTCAAGACTAGTGCACTACCACTTTGAACCACAGCCTTACTTCTGGTTTCCTGGTGGCTATCTGAAGATGAGTGTTCTTTCTTGTATGGACTGGCTTTGATTTGCAATCCACAGATCTCAGCCTCCTGAATAGCTAAGATTACAGGCTTGAGACATGAGGGCCTGCCTCAATAATTTTATTGTAGGTCTATTCGGATTTTATACTTCCTATTGAGTCAGTTTCAGTTTACTTCATTTAAATTACATAATTTATTGGTAGACAATTATTCATAATATTATAATCATTCTGATCCAATTGTAATTCCATTTATAATCCATTTGGTTTCTATAAGGCCATTCCTGATTTTCAGCCATGTATATCTCTTATTTATTCTAGTCACTACGAATTTTGTTAATTTTCACTGCTGTTTCCAAATAACCCAGTTTTATTTATACTGTCTTTTTTCATTTATTTCATTCTCTAATGTTATTCTCTAGGCTGCTAGCTCTAGTTGATTTATTTTTAAGGCTTCTATTTCCTGCCTGCTCTTCTGCCTTGGTCCATGCATTTTTGAAAGTGGGTTCTGAAGCCTGAATCCATTATAATTTTATTTTCTATATCTCCTTTTTTCATATATTTTTATTGTAATTAATAGAAGGGTTACATTACATTTGCCAGATAGAAGGTGCACTACTTCATATATATTGATACCCTTTCTCATGTCTTGGTCCCCATTTCCCTCCCCCCGACCCCCACCCTCATCTTGTTTTCCCCCCTTTTCTATCCAATTTCAAATAACCAAATACACATATATCCAATATATCAGATAACAAAGTGAAATACTGTAAAAATATGAGATAACCAAGGGACAGCAAAAGAAATGAGAGATAACATAGTATATTAAGGACAACAATCACTCATTATTTTCTATATCTCCTTTTATCACTTCTTGCTTTTTGTATTTTGAGACTGTGTATAGCAAAGTGCATATATAATTACAAATTTCCCTTTCTGTCATTTTTAAAAGCCCTTGGTCTCCACTGAAGTGCTTATCTTACAATCTATTTTTTTAGAAATTAATATAGCCAGTCTCATCCTTCTAACTACTGTTTACACAATTTGCTGTTTTTCTCCTTGCTATTTGTGAACTCAAATCTAAAATGTTTCTCTTATACATAGCATATAACTGGGTTGATATAATGCATTCTGACATTCTGTGCTTTTATTAGGATTTTTCTACACACATTGCTTAGTGTACTTATTAATAAGATTTTTGTGTCTCAATGGAATTCTAGGATGCTGTCAGAAAGAACAACATCGCCCAATTTGGAAGGAAATGGAAAGACTTAGAAAAAAATCATATTAAGTGAAGTAAGCCAGACTCAAAGGAACATAGGCTCAATGGTTTCCCTCATTTGTCATAATCAATAGAAACCTTGGGCTCTCCTAGCAGAAATTTACAATAGAACAAAACCTAGATATATAAGGCCATATAGTATGATTCTAAATGAAAGGACCTCCAGGATATAGAAACAAAGCTATATAATAAGTGATTATTGTCCTTAATGTACTATGTTATCTCTCATCTCTTTTGCTGTCCCTTGGTTATCTCATATGGTTACAGTATTTTAGCTCGTTATCTGATATATTGTATACATGCTTATTTGGTTATTTAAAATCGGATAGGGAAGGGGGTAAAACAAGATGAGGGGTGGGGGTGGGGGGAGGGAAATGGTGACCAAAACATAAGAAAAGGTATCAATGTTTGTGAAGTAATGCACCTTCTATCTGATGAATATAATGTAACCCTTCTATTAATTACAATAAAAATATATGGAAAAAAATTTTTGTGCCTTATTATGTTGTAACTTTTCTACACTACCAACTTCTTTTGTAAAGTGCTGTTTTTTGTCTTTCCATGCCCATTTTATTTACCTTTAGGTAATCTCTTTGAAATATATTTATTTGGCACCAAAAGACATGATTTCAATGGCAACTCTGTACAACTACTAAAGGGCATGTTTTATTTTTATAATTGAATATTTCTTCGTGTGTATACATAAAATTTGTCTATTCATCTGTTCATGAATTTATCAGTTGATTCCATGAATATCTGTATTCATGTATTCCATGAAGAGTAAAACAATAAACACATTGAATTGAATTGTTTGAGTCCTTTATATATTCTGGGTACTTATCCCATGTTAAATGGATACTTTGCAAACATTTTCTTTCATTCTGAAAATTGATTCTTGTTTTTGCAATTCTTATAACTTTTTATTGCTAATTTTTAAAAGAATTTATTAACGTTGATTTTTACATCATATTTTAAATGACAAGTTTAACATACAAGTGTTCAAGGAGGGAATCTCTAGTTACAATCACAATTAGGCTAAGGGTTTGTATGTCATAGAAACATATTAATTTATGAAATAAAACATTATGTCTATAGAATCATAGGTTTTTATGTCTATATAGTTATGTTTATATTTCCATTACCATGTCCATAGCTTTGGGTATGCAGTTATTGAGTCCTCGCTCTTGTACTCTTTGGATTTAATAGCCACATATTAAGGATACCATGTGCCTTTTGATCCTTAGGCCATATATACAATGGATTCTTTTTATATTTTGTTTTTGTTTTTGCCAGTCCTGGGATTGAGCTCAGGGCCTGAGCACTGTCCTTGGATTTTTCTCAAGGCTAGAACTCTACCACTTGAGCCTCAGCACTACTTCTGGCTTTTTCTAAGTATGTTGTACCAAGGAATCGAACCCGGGTCTTCGTGCATGCTAGGCAAGCACTCTACCACTAGGCCAAACTCCCGGCCCTCTTTTTTTTATATTTTTGAGTCCTTATGAGGTTCTTTTCTATGGAGAAGGTTCTCAGTTTGATAGGATCTTACTTTCCTATGGTTAGTAAAGTGCTGTTTTTGTTTTATAGAATTGTAGTAATTTTCTTGATGTCACGTTTATTCTATTTCTTAATAATGTTAGTAGTTACCTGAGGAATATAAGGAATATTTTCATTTACAACTGTTTAGTTAAGACTAAAGTCACTTTGATCCCTGATGCATGCTAGTCAATACTTTGTAATTATGTCTCCGCTTTCCCCCCTCCTCCTGCTATTTCATATGTGATACATATGCATATTGTATGCCCCTGCCTGCCTCCAAACAATGATTCATTTCTACAATTATTTTTAAAAGCAGAGAGAAAAATTTGCAAACAAAAATACCTTTATGCTGTTTTTGTTCTATTTCTTGATGCAGTTACATTCCCTATAGTAGATTTCAAGGCAGATCTGAGCTGTTCCTTGCTTTTCATTTTACCCTTAAAAGGTCCATTAGTATTTCTCTTTCCTTTCATTATTATTTCTTATAGAACATATCTGCTAGAGATTAAAACCCTGCCTTTACTTATTGAAGAAATATTTTTGTGCTTATCAAAATGAATGCCAAGAAATTGAAATAAGAGGTTTTTTAATTTTACTGTTTGTAGTTCTTTTTCTGTTTGTTTCCCATTGCACAGGTTTTTATTTCTACCTCTGTCTTGTATATTATGTTTATTTAATTTGGGGAGGGGAAGGGGAAGAACAGAAATGGAGGAACAAAGATGAACTCATTTAGCAGAGATACTCACCAGACACTGTGTTGGAAATGAGCTTTACAATTTGGGAGAAAGGGGGATGAAATGTAACTGTAACCTCTCTGTATATCACCTTTATATTAATTTTTTAAAGATTATTTTCATTTTCCTTTGCTTTACAAAGATAGTTTCCTGGTATAATTTCTGGTTGCAGTAATTTTCTTTCACACTTTTTTCTTTTACCAATTCTGGGCTTGAGCTGAGGACCTGAGCACCGTCCTTTGACTTTCTCAAGGCTAGGGCTCTACCACTTGAGCCTCAGCACCACTTCCTGTTTTTTTTTCTATGTATGTGGTACCAAGGACTGGAACCTGGATCTTCGTGCATGCTAGGCAAGCACTCTACCACTAGGCCAAACTCCCCGCCCCTCTTTCAACACTTTTAATATGTTATTCCACTGTCCCTGACCTGCCATGTTTTTGGTGAGAATTCTGTTCAGTCACACCATGGTCTTTATGTATCAGGATGCTTTCTATCTTTCTGATTTCAGAGTTCTGTTCTGTACTTTTTGACTTATGACATGTTAAGTGATGATGTGGGTAGTTATTAACATTGCAGATGACAGAGATTCCACTTGGAATCATTGGGTTTTAGAGATGCCTAAGTTAATGTTTTTCAACAGATGTGGGAAGTTTTTTCCTGGCATGGGGGAGGGAGGAAAGCTTTCTGCTGATATTCATTCTTTATTCCCCTCTGACTTTCATTCTGTGTACAGTGGTATACTTGGTGACACTTCACAAATATCAGTGGGTTCTCATTATACTTTATTCTAGTTTCCTTATTTCTCCTCAAACTGAGAAATTGCAGATAAACTATCATCAAGTTAATTTTTTCTTCTACCTGTCAGTTCTGCTGTTGAGACTCTAAAGAAAATTCTGTATATGTTATTAAACTTTCCAAGCTCAAGAAAGGGACTTGTTGGTCCCTTTGTAATTATCTCTTATCTCTATTGATATTCTTTATTTGTGTAAGTTATCTTTCCATTTTTACTTTTGTTCTCCAGGTATTATTTTCCATAATTATTTTACTGGTTCAAAATGTTAAAGATTTGGTTTAATGAATCAATATCTATCTTCCTTAGGGACAGTTTCAGTTAGTCACCTTTTTGTCTCATTTCTCTCTGCATGTCTCATAATTTTATGAAAATTAGATACCTAAAATGATATTGCAATTCTGAGATTCTCCCCAGCTCCAGAGGTTTATTACTGATGTGGTTTGCTGTGTGGTTCAATGATTGTAGATCTAATTTTATCAAGTTAGTCTTCTCTGTTGTCTGTAATGTTTGTTACTGCTATTGGACTGGCGTTTGAGCATAGGGCCTCATACTTGCTAAGCAAGAGCTCGACTGCTTGAGCCACATATCTAAACCCTTTGGAGGTTATTTTTCAGCTATCGGCTTCCATTTTTGCCCATGCTGACCTTGCACCAGGATCCTCTTAACCTATGCCTATGGATGTAGCTAAGATTACAAACATGATACCCACTATCTAGATTGTTTGTTGAGATGGCTTTTTTTTGGCCTAAGCTAGCCTTCAACAGAGATCTTTCAAACCTCTGTTGCATGAATATGTAGGATTTCAGGAATGAGTCACCTACCCACTTGTTGTCTGTGATTCTTGAGGTCTTGGTTTTATTTATTTAGTGATCATCTACTGGCATGTAGACAGTGATTTTATTAAATACTGACAAATAAATCTAGGCTTTGCTGAAGTGCCCTCTGTGCTGGAGGCAACATTTAACACTTAGCCAGGTACTTTACAGTGCTGCCTTAGCTTTCACTGCCTGGTTATATAGTAGCCTTTGAGTTACATGTCAGCGAGAGCAGGTCATACTCAAGTCTTTCCTCAACAGGCACATCAATCGGGGCAGGCACACAGTTCTAAACATGTTCCAGGAATATCAATGACTGTTTCATTAGCCTATGTTAATGAACTAAAGGATTCCAGGTCTTATTTCCACATGTGTTGACAATGTACTGTTGTCAAAATTTTTATCCCTACACTACTTTTTACAATCCCTTTTATGGAGGATGATCCATTAAAAATCATAGAGGATATCATAGATATTTCAAATCTCATATAGAAATCTTACTCATTTGCTTTTCCCTTTAAGTTTTTTTGGTTAGCTTGTTTTTTTGCCCACTGTTATCATCACTTCAGCTATGATATTAAATAATCACCACAGATTTTTGCTGATAAAGAATGCCTCAAGGGTAAAAAGAATGCTGGCTCTAGGTGAGTTCATATTTAGTCAAAGAAAATAAACCGTGTGATTGTTATTTTCTAGGAAACTGCTTTGTCAAAATGTGACAGTTGTTCAGGAGCACAGTTGTAGCAGAAATCCAACGCTAGTGTTCTCTTCCATTTAGTTTTAGGCTTAGATCGTCAGTGTAATTAAGGGTTGTTTTCAAAGTCATCAAGGTTACCAAGGGATAAGGAAAAGAAAGTCTATTAGGCCAAATCTGAAAATCTCTAAGCCTTTTTGTTCTTTCTTATTGTTTACCTTATTGCAAGCATTTGGTCATTTTCCAGAGATCTGAAGATATTTAGACAACTTTTTCCAGTGTTATTGTTTCACGGAGCATACTAACTCTAGATTTTCTTTAATCAATCACTCCTTCCAAATGACTGCCAGCTCATTCTCTCGTAGTCTTTACCAGGTGCCTGAAGAATTCCTCAGGTCTTACTTTATAAGCATACAGGCTGGCATACTCCAGATGAATGTTTAACATTAAGCCCATCCCCTGCTGAGAAGTGACTCATCTTCCACTTCTTTTTCCTTTTCTCATTGCTCTATTTTTATACATGCCTGTTAACTAGTTTGACTATAACATTCTCAACCATCCTCTCCAATGGCAGACCCCAGCAGAGCCTGTTTTACTTTCCTGTCATTTAATTTTTAATGTATATTAGTTGTGAATGGGTTTTCACCATGGTATGTTATACATGCCTATATTGTCACACATGCCTATATTATTGCATAATTAACCTCTGTTGCTCTTTCCCCATCTCCATCCCTCTATTGCCCCACAGCTATCAGATCCCCCATGTCATCTATCCATCCCAACACAATAGACACCAATATTATTTACTCTCCCTCATCCTCTTTCCTTTCCTCATGTCTCCATAAATGCTCTCATTATTAGTCATGTGGAGCAGTTTTTATTCTACACTTTTTCTACCTTTTCCCTTTGCCCAATATGCTTATGCATACGTATTCTTCTCATTCACTTTTTACATTTAAGTATCCCTTGGCCCTCTCATATCCAGTGATTACATACACACTGACACTCTTTTACTGTGTAATGTGGCAAAAAGAGGACATCCCAAACCACATGGCCTGCTCTCCAATCACATTATCCAGCCCTCCAAGATGCTCTGATAACTTTTGTTTCAAATATTTCCTGGAGTCTAGCTCTCCGAAGACTTTTACTGAATAAGGTCACAGTTGATGCTAGATAGTACAGAGGTAAGAAAGATGATAATGATAATGGTGACTGTGAGGTTTACGTTAACTGATGTTCTATAGACATGTTATAATCAGATGTGGTTTATAAACAATATAAGACTAATGCGTAAATGCTTGTTAGCTAAACACTGCTCTTATTTAACTTTCCCCAAACTTTAACTATGCTAAGATTCTTCTGATTATAGAGAAGACAATTGCAAAGCCAGATCTGTGGTCATTCTGGATCTGAATTACCTCAGCTCTTTGTTACAATTTATGACAGATGAAGAGCTTCATAGAAATGGCCTGGTGACATCAGGCCATTGAGGTGAGCCTAGGTATAACCCACTACTGCCGCCTGGCAATATGAACTCACCTTTGATTCTGTGTGCTTACTGATATTCTAGAAGCATTCTCTGTATTTTTGGTAAGGGTGATATACAGAGGGATTCCAGTTACCTAAGGCAAGTTATAAAGTTTATTTCTAACATAGTGGCTAGTGAGTATCGCTATTGCATTGATTCACCCTTTGTCACCCATTTCTGTGATTCTCCTTCCATTTCCCAAATCAGATGAACTTATATTCAAGACAGAGTACCAAAATCAGGATCAGTGACCACAGGGAATAAACCAGAGGAGAAAACAAAATGCAAGAAAAAAATAACTGCAAACTACACACTAAAAATAATTAACAATAAACCTCTTGTATAAACTCGTATGAAGTGAAGCCAACCAAACGCAAAGAAACAGGCTCCATGGTTTTCCTCCCTTGTTACAATTAGTATATGTCTAGCATAGTCCTAGCAGAGGATCATAATACCTATGAATAGCTCTGCTTTTACTTCCCATGGATGTGAGATGACAATGCCTACCTCTTTGCTGTTTGCCAGGCCTCTACTTCAATCTCCTATCTCCATCTGCTAAGTGGCTAGATTACAAGGATGAATCTCCAAGGTCCATTTACCATGTCAGCCTCCTTAGAGAGGCTCCTGCCTAGGAAAGAAGTAATAACCAACATTAGAAAACATTCATCAGGGCCTGGAGTTTGAACTAGTGGTAGAGTGCTTGCCTACCGTGCACGAAGACCCAGGTTCGATTCCTCAATACCACATACATAGAAAAAAGTTGGAAGCTCTAGCCTTGAGCAAGTCCAAGGACAATGCTCAGGCCCTGAGCTCAAGCCTAAGACTGGCAAAAAAAAAAAAAGAAAAGAAAACACTCTTCAGAAATGTCTACCAGCTGCAATAAATGGTACCCTCTCATTTTTTGTTACCCAAAGTCTCCAGCTTAAGAGGGGAACTATCCAACTAGAAATCTAAGAGAACCCAAGGGCAACTGCCTTTTTCCTGTGCTTTTCTCACTCAGTTTTGGTAAGAACAAGTTCAACACACTGCCATGAGGCACGGGATCAACATAGGGTTACCTCTATCTTCTTCATGCCATTAAATCATCACCAATAACGCGAGGCTTTGAAAATCTCAAAGCTATGTCTTCCTCAATTAAAAAAATCATTTCAAAATTATGCTCTCAACTGGAATGCAGAGAAGAAAACTTCAAAAAAGAAACATTGTTTCTACATACCTGTGACATAAAAACTGATTTGCTTAAAATCAGATTTGATCCACTGTAAATGCTTTATCTGTATTTTATTTGACTTTTCCATTCATTTATTAAATAATACCAAAAGGATAATATGTACTCACTATAGAAAATTAAAACTTTCAAGCCACCCAGAAGTTTCAATACCAAAAAAAAAATCTAAAAATTCCAGGTGCTAGTGGCACACGCCTGTAGTCCTAGCTACTCAGAAGGCTGAAACTTAAGGATCAGAGTTTGAAGCCAGACTGAGCAGGAAAGTCCATGAGACTCTTATTTTCAATTTATCACACAAAAAAGCTGGAAGTGGAGCTATAACTCAAGTGATAGAATACCAGCCTTGAGTGAAAAAGCTAAGGGACAGTGCCAAAGACCTGAGTTCAAGCCCCAGTATTAGCACACACAGGCATAAGCAAACACACACACATGCACACGCACACGCACACGCACACACACACACACACACACACACACACACACACACTCACCATTATCCCCAAAATGCACATCTATCAGAGCCAATGCTTTGGAAATTTCAAAATATATAAACACATATATGTGTTCTTGTACATATATGTGTACATATATGTATTTGTGTCTATGTGCATACGTATATGTCAGAATACTCAAACCAAACAACAGAAAATATCGAATTTAGTAACCAGTGTGTTATGTAGTTTGGGGGAATTCCCTAACCCAGTATCCAAGGTAGGAGTAAATGACATAAGAAGTTAAAGAGCTGTTCCAAGTAAGAGCTACAAGTTGACAGTAGGAGGGAAGCAGGGAGAGGAGCTATTCTAAGAAAGAAGGAATAAGGAAAGTCACAGAGGTGAGAAACATCACAGGATTATGTGGAAGCATCATAAGGTGTGGTGAGAACTAGAGGAAGGTGTTTGGTTTGGGAAATTTTAAGACAAAATGCCAAAGAGTAGCAAGAATGGAGGCTGCAGAGCAGAGAGACTTTGGTTATATAGGGCATTATGATTCATGGAGTTACTCTGAAGTAGCAAACAAGCCTCAAATCTCATTGACTTCAAACAATAGAGGCTTGTTACCTATTGTACATGTTGGCCTGGGTCCATGTGTTTGGCCTCATGTGTCTTCTAGATTTCAAGACACAAGATCCAGGATGAGAACAGAATCAGCCTTCCCATGTGAGATGCTGTGATTTTATACTAACAACTAGAAAATCATATAAAAATCAAATCTATAAGAATTAGAAAATAGGAAAACTGAAGATATTAAGAATTTCTATTAATAGATTAATATGTATCTATGACATACAAAGCCTCAGCTTGATTTTAATTATATTCTAAAATCTAGGTGCCAGTGATTGTATATAGAGATTCCCTTCTTGAATACTTGTTCGTTAAACATGACATTGGAAATATGATGTAAAAATCAATGTTAATGGGGCAGGGAGTTTGGCCTAGTGGTAAGAGTGCTTACCTAGCATGCACGTAGACCTGGGTTTGATTCCTCTGTGCCACATACACTGAAAAGAGCTGGAAATGGTGCTATGGCTCAAGTGGTAGAGCTCTAGCCTTGAGAAAGCCCAAGGGCAGCACTCAGGACTGGAAAAAAAAAATCAATGTTAATAAAATCTGGAAAAAAAATCTCACTGGGTGCCAGTGGTTCACCCCTGTAATCCTAGCTATTTGCGAAGGTGTGACTATCGTGGTTTGAAGCTAGCCTGGGCAGAAATGTCCCTGCGAGACTCTTATCTTCAGTTAATCACTCAAAAACTGGAAGTGGAGTTGTGAGTCAAAGTTGTAGAGCTATCACCTTGAGCAAAGCGGCTCAGGGACAGCACCCAGGCCCTGATTTCAAGCCCCACAAATGACAAAAAAAAAAAGGAACAACAGTTTCCTATTCGAGTCATAATACTTTATGTCCATATATGAAAATGGGAATCTTGAGTAAGCCTGGGAAAAATTGAAGAAGGATAATAACAAAAAGGGAGACTCTAATCAAGAAGCATTGTTCGTGTAAGTAGACCTGTTAAGTTGAAACTTCAAACCCCTTTGTATAACAATTTGAAGAAAATTTTTAAATTGCTCATTGATTTAAAAAAAAATCTAGCTCCTGATGCTTTACACCTGAATTCTATGAAACATGTAAGGAAGACTTGCCATTCTGTTCTAAAAAACTGAAAGAAATTTGGTCTATTGTTACATCAAACACAAGGTCACCATAATAATAAATACTATAGATCTATATTCGTGATGAACATAGATGCAGGAGCTTTCAACACAGCCGCAAATTGAATGTAACAGCATCATTTTGTGAGAACTGGCAACAAAAACAAATATCAAAGGAACATACCTGGAGATACTGGGCCCTTAGAAGATTTAGTAACTTGTAGCATAGCATCTCTTCATTCCCCATCCAGTTGTTGGCAATTTGTCTTATTCTACGGATGACCCACAGCCAAAGTCACTGGGCACTGTTGACAGAGTCATGTTGACCTGCCCAGAATAGTGTTTAATGTCCTTCATACAATCCTGTCGGGGCTATGTGTCAGAAGAAATCATTTTCTCATGGTATTTGAAAATATAATTACATTCACTTTCTTCTGTTTTCCAAATGTGCTTTTATCAAGCCCCAAATTGGGGGACTTTCCAGTAATCCTGGCTGACTTCTACCAGAAAGAGAACCTATGTGCCAATTCACAAGTATATCTTCTTATATATCAGGCAGACTCAAGCTGCTGCTGATTTATTGCCCATTCTTTTCCAAGAATGCTCAATACAGTTTAGATTTCAAGTTAGCACAAAATTTCAGCCCCTCTAGTCTCATAAAAGAAGTCCAATTTAGTGAATATTTTGGGTTAGAGATAATTGTAGTCAAGAGAAATATTTTGATAAAGCATTTAACTTTGTAAATGTAGAATACATGTGAATCTAAAAACTGATGGTTTTTCCATTTTGGTTGTTGAGAAATTTAATTACTAGAAATCATTACTTGGATCCATCTTTAAAAATTCTATTCTAGGGCCGGGAGCTTGGCCTAGTGGTAGAGTGCTTGCCTGGCAAGCATGAAGACCCAGGTTCGATTCCTCGGTACCACATACATAAAAAAAAAAAGCCAGGGGCCAGGAGTTTGGCCTAGTGGTTAAAGTGCTTGCCTAGAATGCACAAAGAACCGGGTTCAATTCCTTGGTACCACATATATAGAAAAAAGCCAGAAGTGGTGCTGAGGCTCAAGTGGTAGAGCTCTAGCCTTGAGAAAGTCCAAGGACAGTGCTCAGGCCCTGAGCTCAAGCCCAGGACTGGCAAAAAAATTCTATTCTATATGTAATATTTCTGAATGCTATCAAATGAAAAGTAATTATTGAAACTTATCAAAATGTTGCTATAATATTTTGGCCAGTTCTGGGGCTTGAACTAAGGGCCTGAGTACTGTCCTTGGGCATTTGAGCCATAGCACAATTTCTAGCCCTCCTCCTTTCTCCCTCTCTCCCTCCCCCCACCTCTCTCTTTTTCTTTCTTTCTTTTCCTTTCTGTTAGTCTTGGGGCTTGAACTCAGGGCTTGGGTACTGTCCTTGGATACTTTTTGCTTATGGCTAGTATTCTGCCACTTGAGCCACAGCACCACTACCAGCTTTTTCTGGGTATATGGTACCAAGGAATCAAACGCAAGACTGCATATTAAGCAAGCATTCTACCACTAGGCCACACTGCTGGCCCAGCAATTCTTATTTCATGTATTTGCTTGGTCTGGATCTCAATACAGGTCGCATGTGAGCACTATCCTGCAACCCCTGCTCTCATAACCTGTGTCTTACATCATGTCACAGTTCCACATCAATATTGTGAAACAGGCATCAAGCATCTCATTTGTGTTGTTATTCTTCTTATTTTTTATTGTAACATATAGAGAGGTTACAGTTATATTCACCAGATAAGCATCTTTTTTGAAAATTATTAGAAAACGTCTACAGATCATAGTAATGTACATTCAGGGATAGCTGTGGGTTTATCTTTCATTTCAAATAAGCTTTTAGATGAATTCTAATATTACTCCAGCTTGGGTTCCTTTGGGTTTTTTTGTTATCCTTAATTTCATTGTTTCCTTGGTGTTTTTTCTTCTAAAATTTTGAGTCAATATTTTATAATATACATATATAATGATAAATTACTCCCATGTATGTTACTTACATCTATATTACATCATATGACATCCGTGAAGTTATAAATTTTCTTGAATTTCTCAAAGATTCTGGTCTACACCAGTTATTAGATATATTTCATGGTTAGTAGGCCAACATGACAGTGGCTTATGATTATTATCCATTTTATGTAATTTATAAATATAAAAATAAAAATACAGGGCCGGGAGTTTGGCCTAGTGGTAGAGTGCTTGCCTAGCATGCACGAAGACCAGGGTTCAATTCCTCGGTACCACATACATAGAAAAAAGCCAGAAATGGTGCTGAGGCTCAAGTAGTAGAGCTCTAGCCTTGAGAAAGTCCAAGGACAGTGCTCAGGCCCTGAGCTCAAGCCCAGGACTGGCAAAAAAATAAAAATAAAAAAATAAAAAATAAATAAAAATTCACAATCTTTGTGGTCCCTTCTTAGAATTTTTGCTAGAACTTAAAATTTTTCCAGATGAAAAAAAGTAATGTTAATGATAAATTTCTCAGTTGTTTACCTGGAGATTGGAGAGCCCAGTGTGCGCATACTCTGTTTTAGAACTTATTAACCTTCTTTTATAACACTTCCTACATCCTGCTCCATTGGAATAGAATCATGTCTGTTTAGCTGGTCCTCATGTATGTAGAGTCTACCACAGTTATTTATCAATATGTGGCTAAAAAAAGTTTTAATTACAAATGAGTCTCTAGAATGTATGACTTTATGGAAGGCATCACTAATATTTTTAGTTTTAGGTCTATGAGTCTCCATCCCTCACAGCAGATGCATGCAGGACTACACAGCTATATTCACCTCTCCCCAGGCCTGCTCACCCAAGGCCTCAGACCACAAAAGCAGACTTGAGGCCTACTTACAGGGATCCACTGCTCTCTCCCCCAAGGCCACTGCTGGATTTCATCTGTAAATCAGAACCTACTTATCATAAGAAGGTAACAAGGATTCACCTTCACTCTTCTGCAATATGAAAGTCCAGTCATCCCGACACCATTTGTTGAAAATTCTATTTTTTTGCACGATATATTTTTGGCTCCCTTGTCAAATATCAGATGGTTGTAGTTAGATGAGCTTATTTTTGGTTTTTCTAGTCTGTACCATTGGTCTTCGGGTCCATTTGGGGTGTGTGTGTGTGTGTGTGTGTGTGTGTGTGTGTGTGTGTGTGTGTATTAAGCTATTATTTGTTAGTATTGATCAATAGTTGTTTAAAGTCTGGAATTGTGCTACCTTCACAATTGCTTCTTTTGCTTTGACTGTTTGGGGCCTTTTATAGTTCCATATGAATTTTTGGACTCTATGGAGAATAATATTGGTATTTTGGGTCACATTACATTTAATTTGTAGACCAATGACGGCCAAAGACAGTACTAAGAAAGACTCTTATCTGATAAAAACAATATTAGTATGAGTGACACTGCTATTGTGTTACCAGAAGAGTCTCTGAAAGGGAGGCTGAAAAACGAGAAGAATTTAAAACAAAACTGGCATTTAATGAAAAAAAGTCTCTCTTATGTTTTTGGAATGGGAAGTGGGACAGACAAAAAAATGTAAAGGAAGTTAAAAGAGCAGACTTTGAAATTACTTTTCATCTTGGCGGGAAAGAAAAAAAAGTACTGGGAACTTTCTCAATATAGGAAGTGTGGATATTCTCAGCCTAATTCCTGTCTAGCACATCGCAGCACTGTGCCTCTCTCTGCCACACACACCTCCCCCAACCCCTCTGCTAAAGAGTGCTCATTTGCATAATTAAACGGGGACTGAGGGAGTGAAGACATGCACAAAGCCAAGTATTCTGATGCCATCCTTAGCCATAACCCTCCTTCATGAGGAAGGCTGCAGGAGCATCTGAAGATAAGGGAAACTGCATGCTGGTATGCAAAACACCTACCAAATCAGTTTGCCATAGTACCCTTGGCCTCAGTATGTAAAGAAAGGGGGAATAGGTAAGGGAGAAATATGAGGATGAGAGAGAATGAAAATGGATAATTTGAAGGCATTTTGCAGCTCTGAGAATGAGTAGACACTGATTCTGTGTATCAGAGAAATTAAACCTCAATGGGAGGCATAATATAATCTATAAGATTATAGGGACCAAATAAGAGATTCTCTAAATTCCCTTCAGAAGACCACTCCTAAAATACGTGTAGGTTACCTGATGTTGGGTGATTTACCTACCAGCATATTCACAGATGGAGGAAGTTTCTCAGAACACAAGGAGTAAGACAAAGAACTACATCTGAATAGGGGAGAATATTACAGAGCAAAAGGAAATCTCACTTAGGTGAAATTTGGCCTAAAAGATATACCCCTAGGCACAAAGGTATATATAGGAAAAGAGCACAATTTTGCCTTTTCTAGTTTTGCTTTAGGCTAACATTACTAATGTTTCCAATCACCTGATTTTTAATAACAAATAATAATAGTGTTAACTAGGAAAGTTGGTTCGAGTGCTTGAAAACTGAGACTTCTGTGGATTTTGTTTTTAGCTGTGGATTTTTATATGATTTAAATAATGACTGATTTTGGTGCTGGCTGGAGCCCAGGGCAACAGAATTCTCCTTGGTGGCAGTTACTGGCCCTCTACCACAGGTAGGCCTATCTTTTCCAAGCCACACTTGCTAACCAATCAGCAGCACTGTCATAACTCCCCATTTGGCAGGACCTGACTTTGGTCCTACTTTCTGAGGTGAATCTCAGCATTCTGGCCCCATTAGTACAAGCTAATGTCTCTCTGTTGCCTTATAAGCTTCACAATGATGGATGTTTGATGTGACTCGTTCAAGACTATTTTCCCAGCACCTAAATCAATGCCTGCTACAAGTCAGCAGTAAATAAATATTTGAGCCACTATTAAGGTAATGAGAAATGAAGGGCTGAAATGGGAGCTTAACAGCCAGGCTCACTCATCCTAGTTGTAGTTCTGAGAGTCCTATTCCCTGGGACCCAACTCAGCCATGGGCGATTCATGATGGTTAATGATGCAAATGCCCTGCTAACGTCATGGCAAAATGTACAAGGTGGGCATGAGGATGAATGCTACAAATACATTTTTTGGTTTTGGTTTTGGCATTTAATGTGGTCCAAGCACTGGGGCTAAGGGCAGGTTACAGGTACATCAAATACACACTCAAATAGAACTTGCATTCAGGTATGATATCATTAAATGCACACACATACATACACACACATATGATGAAGATCAGATGGTGGAAAAGCAACACAAAATACAAACTGTGATGAGAAGGGACTCACTATTTGGGATATGGAAGTAACCACAGATCTTCCTATAAGTTGACATACTTGAGAAGTACTTACACAACCATATTTCTATAATACTACTTATAGAAGTCAAGTTATGGAGACAGCGTAAGTGTCATATAGCTAAATAGATTAAGAACATGAGACATATATCATATATAATTACGTATAATATATATAGTTATGATACATTATAATATAAAAATACATATTTATTTATATTTATATTATGATATATAATATATCTATATAAATATATTTTCATGATTGTATATTTATATATAACAAACACATAGTATATATTTTTATATTATAGACCTATATAATATACTAATATATTAAATTATCATATACTTATGTAATATGTAATTACATTACACATTAATACAATTAATATATAACATACTTAATATATAATTGCATGTTATGTTTATATTATATACTTAAATAATAATAAGTTTAGCATATTAAATACTTATATAATATATAATTACATATGGTATATATTATAGGTAATTATACTACAAACATATACATATTATAAACTACATCATAGAAATATATAAATATATGTAATACTATATATAATTAAATTAACTACATATATTTTATAAGGTATGTAATATATAATATATACTAATATTATATATAATTCTGCCATAAAGAAGAATCAAATGATGTCCTTTGTATGAGTAATCTAGGGGATCAACCTGTTTAATGTAATAGATGTATGCATGAAATACTATAGTGAAATATTTTTGAACAAGTAACACACCAAAAAATAATAAATGGCATGAATGTAAAACAGATCCTATAGGAGGGTGGGGTGAAGGGAGGGAGAAAGTGAAAAACGTTGAATATGAAAAAGGGTAAATATGATCAAAGTTTCTCCTATGGTAGTCAATATGGGGTTTCCTCAAAAAGAAATAATGGAAGACAGCAATACTCACCTAACACTATATTGGAAATGAACCTTACACCTTGGGGTGGGGGGAGGGAAGTCAGGGGGATGGAAAGCAGGAGAAAATGGGGGAGGGGATAACACTGCTCAAATGTACTCATTACCGTACTTATGTAACTAGAACCCATATCCATATCACCTTTACAATAAAATAACTCTAAAAATAGACCGATCATATGAAGCACAGTGATTCTTTTAAAGATAAGTTGTGCCAAGGCACAAATATACTGAGAGTTCCCTCAATATATTTGCCACATGGGTGTAACAAAGCTATATAAGTAGAGCAAATTCTAAGCCATACCTATTCCTAAAGCAATGCAGAAAAGTAGTACCAGGTGCATTGATGGGAGTTTCAAACCTTCATCAGGGCATTGTAGATCACTAGTGAATACTTTTCATTTTTATGCTGGCCAATAGTGAGAATAAGGTTTCCGGGGGGGGGGGCATAGTGAAGTCTAATGCTGTTACACAATAGATGTACATTAAATCAGTCTTTACCTGGTTTCCAGTTCCTCTGGAGAAAGCATGCCTGTGTGAATTTCCTCTTACCTTTTCTTTTCCATGTCTGGTTCATAATAGATTCACCAGCAGGCTGGAGTTTTTGCTTTCTAGATCCTTTGCCATATAATTACTGCTGCCCTCATCTCTATGCTGAAACCAATAATTATAAAATTTCATCCAGGCCATGTTCTTTCTCATCTTAGCTACCTCCTGCCCATTTTATCCAAGTCTATGAATTTAACTACCTGATCACTGATGAATTTAAAGCAGTTTCCAAATATATAAGACTGCTTGAGAGTCTTGCTTAGACATTTAGTATTTAATATATTTGCACTAAAGCTTATTTTCCCCTCTACTCCTTTCTCTCTTCCAGATATCCTCAATTCAGTACGTGGCATGGGAATTTGTCCAGTTACACTCCTTCCCCTCATCTAGGGGTGGATTGCCCTCAATTTTGGCTTTCCCATGCAATCTGTAGCAAAATATTAGCAAGCTAATTAGCATTACTTTTAAATGAACCCCACATGTTACATGTTGGAATTTTACTAGCAGAATGTGAAAAGAATTCATTTGAATTTTACTAGCAGAAGGTGAAAAGAATTCTTTTGGAGGCTGAGTGAACATACGTAAGTCTGAGAACTAACTTTCCTATGGGAAGCTTGACGCAGTGAAGCTTAAACATGTCATGCCTTAGCAACCCAGGTACCAAGGAAGAGAAATCAGAGTGAAGATTTAGAAGGGCTCAGGAGTAAGGAAGCACATAGCTCTTCAGTATGAAAACAAACCATCATGAAAGATGGCAACAAGAAAACCTCCAAATTGAAGCTGCATAGGCCTCAAAAAGGGAAAGTATGACATTATTCCTGCTGGGAAAATAGAATAAGAACAGATCTATTTAGGGCCAAGAACAGCAACCTCGTGAGGAGGGACTGGGTAGACTTAGGATAAGGATGAACTCAGAGATATATTTGAGTGTTCCTTAGATGAGGTGGGTAGTGTCTGGTCAGAAACAGTTCCTTAATGTCAGAGATGAGAACTAGCAAATTCTCCTTGGAGATCTACTGGGGAAACAAACTATGAAAGAAAATAAAGGTTCTATCAGAGCTTTCATAATGTGAGAAAGAGTTTGCTAAATTGACCTAAGTGCTAAGAAAGCTAATAATTACAGAAACCAAAATATACTTGCATCAGGGGTCAGATCTGGTGTGGATTAAGTGAATTTTGCACATAAAATATAGGTGCTAAGAGTATATGGTTGTGCAGGCATTTAACACTGTGCATCTTAATACAGTAAGTCATTTAAGCTTGTTCTTAGGATGGCTAACAGAGGTATTATTTATAATGCTGCTCAAAGTCTACCTTGGTTGCTTACTGCTGTCTCAGTTCAAAGGAAGTTCAGTCACCAGTGAGTATAGGAAAGAAGGCATGATGCAATAGTTAAAAGTATAATAGCAGTAGCTTCATCCAATGACTAATCAGTACTAGGTACTAGATGACCCTCCATGTAAGCCGTACATGACCTAATAGCACTCACTGAAGAATCTAGTATGACTGGGTCCTTTAGCTTTATACAGAAATAGACCTCGAAGTTTTCTTTTTATTCTCCATTAACAAAACTTTTGCAGCTGAACCAATTACAGATTATCATATTCAAATAAATACAATTACATTTGCTGATCTTTAAAGTCAACTTGCAAAACTGTGTCCCAACTACTCTCATAATTTCAAGTTCTTTACAGATGATTAACACTTGATTACATTTATACTTTAAAATGTTTGACGTATGATTAAATGTGGGCATTTTAATGTGGTTATATTGTACAAAGTGGTAATATCCATCTGTGATAAACTTTTACATGGGTGGGTGAGCCAGTGAAGGAAGAAAATATTTGCCAAATGAAAACAATCTGATTTCATACCTATATTTGCACTAATTTTTTGAGAAAGTAAATAAAAATAAATGATAAGGAAATTCACTAAACCAAGCTACCTCATACAATGAATCAGTACTTCTAAACTAGATTATCAATTCAATGAGACTTTATCACGTTTAACTTCTTTTCTCAGATACTAATTACGCCTACAGTCTATTAATGAGTAAGTACATTAGCAATCCTGTGAAAGGGGCTTCAATCTATTTCCATACACAACTGAAAATGAAACAACCATTTCCCTGAGTCATGAGACTATTCCGTGGTGCCAAGTTAAATCATCTCAGATCAATCTCAGGGTTCTTTTCTGCCCAAGAACAAAACATTACAAGTGCAGGATTAGTGGGGGTAAAAAAAAAAAACCAGCAGGGATTTAAGGGTCCTTTTCTATGGCCACTTTTCCTAATTTTGTACATTTCAGCATTAATTGACTCTTCAGTCACAGAGAAAAACTGCTCAAATAGTCTTCAACTTAAATAAAATAAAAAGTGAGGTTATTTAAATTCATAAGCAAGCTGCATTTTTTCCCATTTAAGACCAATGGAAAGTTCTACCAAAGAAATATTGAAAGGAAAAACATACTGTGACTAGCTGTATTTACTATATATTCAGATCCCTCCATGGAAGACAGCTTCTATTTACTTTTGAGCCTCTATGCATTTAAATGTCTTCTATAGAATACACAGCCAATATTTCTTCATCCTAGACTGAGTCTGAATTTAAGCTTCTATACTACAATGGAGAAGCAAAGCTTTACATTCCATAATTCAGGAGCCTATCCAGTAGCCATGAATAAACTTTCTTATTAAGCCCGATATGACTTGTATTAGCATATCCCCATGGTATATGATGACATTTCCATATGTGCCTATAATGAACTTGGGTCATATTTAATCTTTCCCATACCTTTCCTCCTTTACCTTCCCCTTCTATATCCAAATAAGCTTTTATTTTTCTTTTAATTTAGTCATTTGCCACTTCTAAAACATCAAGTCCATGGACAAAACTGATTCTGATAGAATGTGAGGATTTTTTCTGTAGCTTCAAAGAAAGCAGTCTAAGTGTATGGCTCAGTAGTACAACATTATGTAGAATGTTCAAAGCCCTGGATTCAAGCCTCAGCACCATATACAAGCTTCCCCCACCCCCACAACTCAAATCCTCAACTTTAGATCACCCAGTTTAAAAACAGGACTGTCTGAATCTAAACTTAGCATAAAAGAAGTACATATTGAATTATCTCTCACATGCTTGAAAGTATTGAGTCATTTTGGCCATGTTACTTTAATCTCAACCTAGTCTATAAACATAGACTGTATGAACATACTTTCTTCTACCAGTGGCTGCTGCTTATTATCCTCTCTACTTTGGAGGCTGAGATTGGGAGGATTGTGATTTCATACCACCCTGGGCAGAAAAGTGTATGAGGTGCCCTTTTAAGGGGGAAAACCGTACATTATGGTACATTCCAATGAACCCAGCTACTACAGGAAGCTTAAAATAGGTGGATAGAGGTCCATGCAAAAAGCAAAACTCTATCTTCACAATAACTGGCATGGGAAAAAAAGTGTTTAGGGCATAACTCAGCAATACAGTTTCTAACAAGCACAAGGAAAAAGCTAACAGGAAGTATGAACAAGATTTGAGTTCAAACCTCAGTATTGCCCAAGAGAGGGAAGGAAGGAGGGAAGGAGTGAGAGAAAAAGAGAGATGGAGAGAGGGAGACAGCCAGACAGACAGCCAGACAGAGGGATGAATAGAAAGAGGGAGGGAGGGAAAAAGAGTGATGGAGGGAGGGAGACAGATAGACAGACAGATGAAGAGACAGACAGAGGGAGGGAGGGAAGAAGACAGATAGAATACAAGTGTTCATAAACTCAAAGACCTGGGCACACTCCCTGAGTTTTGTTTGCTCAAGGTTAGAGCTCTGCCACTGAGCCACAGCTCCATTTACAACTATTTGGAGGTTAACTCCGTGTAAGAGTACCATGGACTTTTCTGCCTGAGCCCGCAATGAACCCTGATCCTTCCATCTCCCCTCTTCAGTAGCTAGGATTACAGCAGCATGAGCCACTGGCACCCAATGGGAGCGGAGGGTGAGAGGGAGAAGGGAGAGCTTCAGAAGTGTGAAGAGGGAAGTGGGGATGCTTGTTCTGCTGGGGGGAGAGGGGGTTGAACTCTGGACATGGGTGCTGTCCCTGAGCTCTTCAGCTCAAGGCTAGTGCTCTACCACATGGAGCCATAACACCACTTTCAAGAATGCTTTTTCGTAGGAACTTCACATGCTTCCATTCTGTGGCTCATTCAGATGATTTCATAGGAATAGTCCTACAACTCTTCTGGTTTAAAACAAATCATTCATATCTGTTATTAAAAGGAATTTAAAGCTTCAGACCTATACCTTTATTTCAGAATTACATTTTCCTCCAGGAGGCTTAAACAAAAACCTGCCAACGGGAAGTGACAAAGTATTTTCTGTATCTACAACCAAAAGTAGTGAAATTTACATTACAATTGTCCAGTTCATTTACAGAAAAAAAATAATTTGAGTGATCCTTGCAATTTAAGAAGAAAGTTTATAAAAGATACCCAAGTACAAATCATCTCTGAGGAGGAATTTAGAGTCACCATTAACTTAATGTTCATGTATTTGATAGAGAAGGGAAGGTTTTATTTAGTTATGTAACTGGTGAAACTTGAGCCAGACTTCTGTGATCTTTGGAGAGACTTCCAGAGAAAAGTATGTCATGATTGGGAATTTAGACTGTGCTGGAAACTGTTGTCTGGTCTCCAGGACATGCGCAGGCAATCTTGTGGACAGATGCTTAGGGCCTGAATGCATGAAGAGATACAAAACTTATGATTATTTCTTGCTAGTGAAGAAACTATAAATGGAAATGGTTTGTGATTGACTGACTTTGACTCTTGTATTACACATGGAGTGGTTTTGACTGGTTAAAACAGGACACTCTCTGAACTGAGGCTTTTGTGATTTGAAGTTAACTACTGGGACTGGTACTACTGGGAATGACTGAGCACAACTTCCAAAGGGGAATGGTCCTCAGGTGGCTCTCATCCACAGACCTCCCACCTGGGAACAATGGTTCTTCCAGGCACTTGCACAAAGGTCATTCTCTGACCTCTAGCTAGCTAAACTGGTAGTAGGAGGAAGTAATCAAGTTAAAAAAAGGGACCACCTTGCTCTCAGCCAGTATAAAATAAAGGATGATACTCTCAATTCATCTGAAAATCTTACAAACACAGGGGAAGGGCTGCTAGTCCCACATCTCTATGGAAAAGGACAGCTTGACCCTTAATATTTCCTGCCCAGCAGTCCCACTGGGAATTCATTATAGGCCCTGCTACTACAGGTAACAAATCAATGGGGATTGCATCAGGCTCTACAAAGGAGACATTTTAAAGACTTTTGGAATGCTACAAGGACCATAAGACTGATTCCCCTGTTACACATGCACATTACCCAATGAAATGGTTCCCTGACTCTAGTTCTTTAGCCTGCTCAGAAGTAGTTGGAAAAAAAAAAAAAAGAGGTTGGGCAGGAGAGTCAGAATATTGAAGCTGGGGATATTTTTTGCTAAACAATGAGTTTTCCCACCCCTGAAAGGGTGAAATGCCTTCCCTGCCTCTCACAAGCAACTTTCCTGAGATTCTACCCCGGATAATAAAGGGATGGGGGCATCCTGGAAGGGAGAGCTAGGGCCATCTATAATGGCTGTGCCCCACATGTCATGAAGACAAGTGGCACATAGGGTTTTCCCAGATTAGAAGAAGAGTCCAGGTGTGGATGTCTTAAGTTCCTTGAGAAAACCCAGTTAATAGGAAAGAATTTTTAACAAAAAAAAAAACAAGCTGTAAGTTTACACCAAGGGCACAAGGCTGAAGGTAGATTATTTGTGACTCTCCAAAGTTGAGAAATAGAAGCTCAGGTCATGGGAGTTGACCTGAGGACAGAAATCCCATGGGAAGAAAGGGTCGGACAGACAGCAGCAGGCCCAGGCACTCACAGACACAGTGCACTATGAGGGACAGTGGGTGTGCAAACCAGCTAGCACGTAGAAACTGTTGTATTGTCTCACATGTAATCCCTACCTGAGTGTAGATGTTGAAGAAGTCCTAATCAAAAGCAAATGAGATAAACAGCATTGTAGCCATCAAGAAGTTTCTGAACAGCAAAGAAAACAGAAGGGAGTCATGACCAACAGAATGAAAAGAAATTTGCAACGCTTCATCTGATAAAAGATGAATTTTCAAACTATGAGAATGCAGTTCTAAGAGCTGACATATAGGGAATATTCCTAATTTCATAAGATAGATATGAATCTAGAAAAAATTGAGGGGGAGGAGTTGGGTTGGAATGATGATAGGGGAGAATGATGAAAGGAGGCAACAATAGTCAGGATGCTTTGAACATATAAATGATTTGAATGGTAACCCATTTGTTCAACCTGTAATTATAAATCATAATTATAACTCAATAACAAAAGCCAGTGGTCTACCTGAAAATGGGCAAAGGACAGCCAGCTCTCGTGGCTCATGCCTATAATTACAGCTACTCAGAAGGCTGAGATTTGACAATCATGGTTCAAAATCAACCTGGACAGACCACCCTGACAGACCTGGAACAAAATGAGAACAAATGTAAAGACACCCCCTCCTACCTGAGTCTTACTTCCCACAAGCTTTGGAAATCAGGGCAGATCTGTCTCATTTCTATTCAGAGCAGATTGCTTCTCTGGGGCCAGATAGGAAAATTCAGCCTATGTAAATCAGCTCCTAAGCCAAAGTAAGTATTACAGAAAAGCTAGAGAAATGCGGCTGCTTTTTGGATTGGGGGGATTTTATTGTTGTTTCAATGAAATTCAAAGATTCAGTCACACTAGTAGTTACAGTTTTTCAAACTTCTGCTCAGCAAGATTTATTTAATTATCCCAGGCACTATGGAGAATGCTTTACATCAGCTCATTTAATATTCACATCCATCCTGTAAGGCAGCTCAAAGACTTCTGTCATGTATGACGCCTCAATATGTCATGGTTATACTTTTTACATTTGTAGAATCTCCTATGTATCAATTTGATCTTCAGATTTCAATTCGGAAATGAGCGATGTAAATGTGAAAGCTGTTCAAGGTGTTGGTATTGCCAGCATGGATGGAGAGAGTCAAGTCCAGCAGTGGAAGTGTTAAGCACAGTTAATTGTAGAAAGGTCAAGCTCCTATAAGCTGGGAGGTGGAAGCAGCAGCCAGTGTCTTCTGTGGTTACTCCTGCAGCAAAGTGTTCAACATTTTTTTTTTCAAAATGTGTCATGGAGTCTTCTTTTTCTAACATATCTAGCATCAGCTACCAAGTATACTTTAACAAATACCATTTTGAAATTAAGCCAGGCACCTTGTGGCTCATACCTGTAATCCTAGCTACTCAAAAGGCAGATAGCCTGGGCACAAAACTCCCTGAGACTCTTATTTGCAATTAAGCACCAGAAAACTGGTGTCATTGTGGTTCAAATGGTAGAGCACTACCCTTGAGCTAAAGAGCTCAGGGACAGTGCCCAGGCCCAGAATCCATGCCCCACAACTGACCAAAACAGAAAAAGATAAAAAGAAATATTGACAGAGTCTGTGTTATTTAGTGGTGAGAGTTCAAGCCCTAAGAATGATAGAAAGGAGAGGGAGAGGGGGAGAGGGACAGGGGGAGAGGAGAAAGGGAGAGAGGAGGAAGAGGGAGAGGGGGAAGAGGGAGAGAGAGGGAGAGAGGGGGGAAGGAAGGAAGGAAGGAAGGAAGGAAGGAAGGAAGGAAGGAAGGAAGGAAGGTTGAAACAGCTGGGTGCCAATGACTCATGCCTATAATTCTATCTACTCAGGAGGCTGAGATCTGAGGATCATTGTTCAAAGCCAACTCAGGAAGAAAATTCCATTGAAGTCTTTGCTCCAACTAATCACCAAAAAGCTAAAAGCAGAGCTGTCGCTCAAGTGACAAAGAGTTAAACTTAAATCACAAAGAGCTCAGGAACATGGCGCCACCCTTGACCTCTTGTGATACTATGTTTTAATGTATTGATTCAGTCTTCTAAGCTAGAATCTATTGTCATGGTTTCCAGCAAAACCTCTATGAAGGAAGATCTATCACTCACTTGCTACCAATCCATAGGGGCTTAGGAATTCAACCCATGAATTTTGGCTGACATGATTATGTAGTCTAAAACACTTGGAAATTGTGAAAAATATTTTTGCTTTTGGTATTTGCCAGTCCTGTAGCATGAACTCAGGGCCTGGGCACTATCCTTGACACTTTTTGCTCCAGGCTAGTGCTCTGCCACTTGAGCCACAGTGACACTTCCAGATTTTTCTGAGTATGTGGTACTGAGGAATTGAACCCAGGACTTCATGCATGCTAGGCAAGCACTCTACCACTAGACTATACTCCCAGGCTGCAAAGAAGCTTTTTACTCCTCCTTTAGCTTATTTTCCTGGGAACACTGTCTTAAACATTTTAATGTTTAAATACCCCACTTTCTATTGACAGTATTAGCCATAGTTTTACTTACAGCTTACATCTTTAAGTCTCTAGACTCTCCCAAGAGACATGAATGCTGCTTACATTGTTATACTAAGCAGCAGTGGGAAGAAGGAAGATGGGGAGACCCAATTCAAGGGAACAATCCCAGTGTTTACAAGAATCCACCATCTCAGGTTCCTCGGAGCCAATCTTCATTGAAGCTTAATAGCAGCCACTTTCCCTTTTTTTCATCCGTTGGTTGGCCTTTCTGCACTTTGAAGAAGGAGTATCTGCCTTTGTCTCCAGTCCTGATTCTAGCACACATGCATCCTCTGAGACTGAACATATCCTCATCATCACTTGACATTTCAAGGAGTTCAAAGAGCTCCCAACATCCTAACTTTCAAACCATGGACAAACGTCTAAATTGGCATTGCAGACTGTCAGGAAGGCCAATGTTGAGGTAAGCCAAAGTCAGCTCAAAAATCTCCTTTTCCAGCCAGGAGCGATGGCTCATGCCTATAATACTAGCTACTCAGGAGGCTGAGATCTGAGGATCTCAGACACTAAAAAATCTGTAAGACTCTTATCTCCAATTAATCACCAGCAAACCAGAAGTGGCACAGTGGATCAAGAGGTAGGATGGTAGCCAAGAGCTAAAGAGCTCAGGGACAATGCCCAGGCCAAGGGGTAAGGCAGTGGCCTTGAGCTGAAGAGCTCAGGGACAACGCCTAGGCCCAGAGTTCAAGTCCCATGACCAGAACAAAGAAATTTCCTTTTCCCCTTGATGTAAATCTCATTTAAAAAATTAAATGTAAAAGGTTAAAGGATAGATTTATATCCCAATATGTTTAGAAAAATAATTATAAGCTTGGCATGGTAACTCATGCCTGTAATCCTAATTACTCAGGAGGCTGAGATCTTAGGATCATGGTTCAAAGCCAGTTTGGGCACTAAAGACTGTGAGACTCTTATCTCCAATTAACCTCTAGAAAATCAGAATTGGTGCTATGGCTCCAGAGGTAGGGTAGTAGCCTTCAACTGAAAAGTTCAGGGACAATGCCCAGCCCCTGAGTTCAAGCCCTATGACTGACAAAAGAAAAAAAAATTATAAGGCACTCACCAAGATACTACAATTATCTGTGTTTTTCTATCTGAACTCATACGTTATTCAAGCATACAATGACATGAGAAACTAGACAATTTCTTCATGCTCTTGCAGTAAAAACGTGTAGCCTAGTTGGAAGAGATGTTTCCCAAAAGAAGAACAATCGTTTCACTACTTCGGAGGTGGGGGGGGGGAGTGGAAGAAACAGTGTCTGGTGAGCTTTGGACAGTGACTGTAATGTTCAAATGACAAGTAAGGGACTAATATCAAGAAGGTCTCATTAAGATATTAGCTCTATCCTGAGACTTCAAAGTTACTTCTTTCTTTTTTTATTTTATTTTTATCTTTTATTGGCAGGGTAATGTATTGAGGGGTTACATTTACATACGTCAAGTAGTGGGTCCATTGCTTTGCACACACTGATACCCCTTCTCATGGTCTGCAAAGTTACTTATTTCTATTATTACCACTATTATTATTTTAAAAGATGAAAAGATGTCATTACATATCAGAGCTGAGTCTTTTACCTCTCTAGTGTGTTTTTATGCAGCTTTTCATAGAGGATTTCTAGAATATCACCAGGTTCCTGGAATACATTTCTAGTATTCCCAAAACTATGTGTAATGAGATAGTTATCCTCAACAGTCACTATTCCCAGAATATTCACATTTTTACTCATTCAGCTGATTTGGGGTCTTTTTATACAAATGCAAATTTTCTTACAATATCTATATTAAAAGTTATTGGAGTAACTATGTAGAAAAACTAATTCTCTCACACAAATACAATCTAGTAACTACAAATGAATTGATTAATTCATTCAACTTTTCAATATTTGAAAATCTAGTAAAGATTTAAACATACAGGAATTGAACAGAAATAACTACTAGGAGATAAAGTAAGAACACCAAATTGTGGGTTGAGTTAAAAATTTTAAAGTACCTCTCTGAACCACAAGAAGCCCTGTTACTTTTGAAATATTTACAGACATAACATACATATAAAATTTATTTGCTATCATGTATGTCAATGAATTCTGTTATAATTTGTCATCATTCCCACCAACAAGAGTACTGGCTTACCTCTGTAATCCTTGCTACTCAGAAGACTGAGATCATGGTTCAAAGCCTACTTGTGCAGGAAATCCTGTAAATCTTGTTTTCAATTGTGAAAGACTGGTGGAAATATTTTGGATGTCTCTTAAGAGCCTTGGATATATAATGGCTCCCTCATCATCTCTTCTCAAACCAGGTAATAGCAACATGAATTGAAAAGTACCCTTAATTACTACCAATCCACACCCTCCCTACAACAGATATAACAGTGGATTGCAATTAGCAGAATTCTGCACAATTCTGTCTCATCAGTGAGATGATAAATACAAAGCTTACCACCACCATATTCTTAAACAAGGAAACAAAGAGATGTCATACAGATTTAGTTTCAGAAATGAGCCACCTAATACCAAACAAATCTGTAAACAGTCCAGGCATGTTTGAGCTATGAGTTATATAACTTCCTTTGAAAGAAGTTTGAAAGAAAACTGAAACAATTCCTTCCTGGTTTCAAGTCTCTCTTTGTTCTCCCTTATAGGTTAAGGAAAATTTAGTTTTAAACTTGTGTAAAAGCAAAATAGCCTTAGCTAATAACTCTAAGAGAATATACAGATAAGGTACAATTACCTATTTGCTCCATGTCAAACAACTTGCTCTAAAGTGTGTTTTCTTGCTTTGCAGAAATGCCTACTGCAATTCCCAACCTGTCTCTTATTGTATTTAGAGCTTTATAATTTAAAAAAATTATCTTTAAGCAGTTGCACGGGGTGGGGTTCAATTCAATCTAAGAATTTATGAGAACAATGCATCTTAATGCTACCCCTATCATCATTTTCTCCCACTGCCTGTTATTTTAGACCTCACTTCAATCATCCCTTTTCCAGGTTCCAGACAAAAATAACACTTCCTCAACTTATGAGTTGTTACACTTGATGTCTTTGTTAGTGTTCTATTTATATGACTCTATATCTACCTTGGATCTATCATCTCTTTCTACATCTGTATTTCCTAATCATAGCTATTTCATTCTAATACAAGTCCTTACCACACTTAAGTCTGAACTGTGGGTCGCACGGTGCCTGGAAAATAGCATTTGTTCAACTGAACTGAAAGTCAAATAGACAGAGAAATGGTGAATGGGCTTCAATCCTTCCTCACAACTGTTTAGTACATGGGTTTTGGTGAATTCAGTCATTATTGAGCTTACTAAATCAAACTGAGACTAGTTATATTTCAAATTTAATTAATGAAGTCATACTGCCACGTTTTATATTGCAAAGTGATTTTTGATCATTAAATAAACAGAATGAGTTTATGATGTAGTTTACTCTAAAGTTAGTTGATTTGGAGTCCAAATCTTCTGGTGAAATTGTGGAGAACAATGCAGTAATATTCTCCTTTTTCTGTTGCTGTCTTTCTATGTGAACACAAGCATATTACTTAGCATCCTTGCATAAAACAGAAACAAAACCAGAGGCAACCTAGCAACTTCTCAAAATCATTATGTTATAATGTCCATAGAGTGTTTTTAACTTGTTAGCTAGAGAGTACCTTTGTAAAAACAAGCTATTACTGCTATTTTTAAGCAATAATTACCAGAGCAGGGTCATATTGACCAATATTTGTCACTAGTTCAGCAATTCTCTGAAGAACTAAGCTATCCATGACTGGAAATAATCTCAATATTATGTGTGTAAGGCATACTCAATTAACCAACACCAAACTAAAGCCCTCAAGTAACCAGTATTTCTCCAAACTGAGAAGTGTTATAATCTTCTCAATTTAAGCAATACTGATAAGGAGTTCACCATAGGCATGTTTTACATGCCATTTCTCTATTATCACAGCCATCCTGTAACAACGCCCACTGGTATTATTTCCATTGACAGATGAGAAAATTGACAGTTGTAGAACATAAGGAAATGGATGAAGACAATTCTGTAATTGTAGACACAGCCTACAAGTGCAAGAACTAGACTAATGTCCTAGAACTTTTATCTTTCCCAATAGTCAATCATAAAGGGATGAGGAGTATGTAAAGGGAAAATACATCTTATTCCTCTCACAATGGAACAAAATGTGTTGTGTGATTCTGGCTTTAGGTTACAGACAGGGAGGAAGTGAATGCCACAGTTGGGGTTCTGAAGGGGTTAAGTGTTCAGTAAGGCCTGCAGTGGCCATTGGACATGTCAGTGGAAAGGTCAACACTGCAGACCTGAGCTAAAGGCGGTGAACATATGCTCCATAGAATTCTGCTGCTGCTAACATAACCATTGTCACATCACACAATCTGCCATGAGACTGCCACCATCACAAGCTCTGACTCACCAAAAGTTTCACTTGGTCTTTAACTAGAAAAGGTGACAACACAGGCATTCATGTGTTCACAAATCAGCCCAGAGTCATCTTGCTGAACTTGATTTTTAAAATAGATTCTTAAACTGGAAGATAAGAGAAACAGCTGCAAAGTTACTAGGGCTTCTGCAAATATTTTGGATCAGCTAACCACATGAAAGCTGATATCATAGGCAGGTAGAGTTGGACTTCGTTCTAGGATTAGCCAAGGTTCGTTCATAAATAATAATAATAATCAGGCGTCGCTGAAGTGGAAGAACGGGGTTAGAGGGAGCATCATGTCCATGGAAGGCCCTGGGGCAGCCTCGGTGGAGGAGCAGAGGAAATGGAAGAAAAAGTGACTAGTCCAGAGAAAGCTGAAGAAACAAAATTAAAAGCAAGATATCCTCACCTGGGACAAAAGCCTGAAGGTTCAGATTTTTAAAGAAAACAATGGCAGAAAGGGCAAAAATAGTTTGATTCTGGAGATTACAACATGGCTAAAGCAAAGATGAAAAATAAGCAACTGCCCACCACAGCCCTGGACAAGACAGCGGTCACTGGGGGCCACATTCCCACTCCACAGGGCCTTCCTCAGCAGAAACCATCCCTCGTCGCTAGCTGGCTGGCTGAGGAAAAGAGCAGAACTGCGTGAATCTTCTGATTCCCATTCTTTCTCCTTGATATGTTACTTACCCATGTCTGTTTCCTCTCATTCACTAAGTCTTTTGAGACTGACAGCTTTGCAGGTAGAAGTAGTGTGTGCTGCTACTGTAAGGGACTATTCCTGTGTAGAGGCTTTGATTAGCTTAACAGTGCACTGATGAAAAAGATGTTAGAGCAACATAAGTAATCGACTTAAAAATAATTGTATGTATTACCTAACTTCTAATGTAGGACTGGTTCCAACAAGTAACAAAGCAAGTTGTACCATTTTAATATTCTGGCTCTTTCTTCATCTTAATTATCACTTCCTACACTAACTCCTGTTTAATATGACCTCTGTTGTGTTGATTTCTTTTGTATTTTCCTCCTGGATTTTGTAAAATGGAAGTTTAAGACCACAAGTTGGAAGAAAAGTCACATAACTCAAACACAAGTTGATGGGGCTCCAAAAGATTGGAATAACTATGCTTAAACTTGAATGGCCTTCAACCTGTCTCAGCGTTCACAGTAGACTCTCCCTGGGGCAATATTTGTCCATTCCAGTGTAACTTTTGTGGCTTCAGTGCTTAGTAGCTGTTGGTGAAGCTTGTCCCTTTCATTGTGGAAGATGGGAATGAAGCACGCATGTGCAGTGACCGTTGCATTCACTTTTGTGCCATTTTTGTAAATACAATAGTTTTGCACAACCGTTCAAAAAGTAACAATAATAATGTAATTTTAATCAAATGAATTTGGCTTTATGCTACAGAGATTATTTTCATTCCCTGTCAGGCTCCATAGCATTTTTTAAATTAATAATTTGGACAAGCCAGAAAATATAAATATATCAGATTTGCAGATTTCAGGAAGTTTGAGATACAGTTGAATAATCAAATCAGTCACCATACAAGTATCCAAATTAATAATAGAATTTGAGTCACTCTATGGTACAGGTCAGAATCAGACACCAGAAATGATGCAAAGACAAATATCAGTTTAACACCTAAGTAACTTTCAAATAATTCAAACTACTAAAAATAAATACCTTTAAGTATATAATTTCAAACTCCCATTTTGGTGTGTATATTATTATGTTAATAGATTGCTTAACTATATCTGTTAATGATCATTCAGGATCATTTCATGATTATCAGAACACAGATATTCAATATTTTGTTTATTGTATACTCTGTAAATATTTTGGGCCCATATTATTTCTAATTTGCAAAAAAGATTTAGAAAGATTTCTTGTTCATATTACAAAATATTTGAATATGAAGGGACTTAAAGACTAACTTAAAGGATTAGTGAAGTCATCTGTGAAATTCTCTTTTATGGAATAGCCTGTAGAGTCCCACAGATTAATTTTGTTTATGTTAATTAATTCTGGATATTTTTCTCTGTGTGGGCAGTTATTTTATAGATAGACTGTTCATCAGATTTGGTACTGTTTGAGAAAGAACATTTTCCCAGAATGGAAGAAAGATATAAGGAGCCTATGACATTGAACCTATCAGACAACCATGACATGAAGCTGTTAAATCTTTTTATTTCTACTTTTGTGTAAATGATCTCTATGGTGGTTTAAAACTACAACTGATAAACTTTTATAAAACACATGGATTATCAAATGAAATATAACAACTTTGATGCACCCTGGACATGTGAATGCAATCAGATAAAATACAAAGGATTTTTATTTTGGGCTACATGGAAATTTTTACTTCTAGATTTCATACTTGTATCAGTATGTACTTGTTTAATATAACAATTGCAGCATGTAGAAACTCATCTAATCAGTACAAACTAGCACCTCATTAATTTGGCTCACAATGTTTTGTTTTTTACTAAAACTGACAGACAAGTTTGTCTTCACCCAAAAGGTGGTGTATATAAAGCTGGATCCTTCTATGACTTCATAGATGTGGTATAAGGAATGTATTTTATCCTGTAGCTATGCTTGAGTTATGGGATAATAAGCACAAGAAATGTGAATATAGTTCAGGAGATAAGGGGTAACAAAGGTAGATTAGAATTTCCATTGTAAGGAGCATTGCTATTTATGGTGATTGCTATCTAATTTTGTTGTTTGTTTTGCACTGTGTACTGGAACTAGTGTTTAAATTTAGGGCCTCTCACTTGTGCTTGTGTCTTTCACTCAAGGCTGTTACTCTACCAATTGCTCTATACTAGCTAATTGGAGGTAAGAGTCTCATGGACTTTTTCTGTCTAAGCTAGTTGGAACATGATCCTTAGATCCCAGCCTCCTGAGTAGCCAACAGGCTGAAGCTGTTTTGAAACAATTCTGATGTAATAAATTCTTTTTGTTATAAGAATTATCTCAAAAGTTTCTTTACAAAGGTCTTGAAAAACACAGCTAAGTCAACTATAACAGCAGTCATAATAAATGTTACAGGTGTTTGATATAATATGCAATCTTACACAGTACTGTTTTATTCACTACTGTGTTTCTGAGAGTTAGTCACATTTATAGGATGACATTTTCATTACAGTACCTTGCCTTCTGCAAAAGTTAATAATGTATGTAAGCATTCTTCTCTCCATGAACACACACGTTGTTTCCACATCTCATTACTATTAATAAATGCTGTGACTATTCATGTATCTGTCTTCCTGGCCTGACTGTTTCTACCTGCTAAGAATGCACAGGTAGGAGCAAGAAATCACAAAAGCCAAATAAGGCACTACAAATGCACTGTGGCCTCACTGTTCTTTCTGTGAAACTCTCATCTCCAATTAACCACAAGAATCCAGAAGTGGAGCTGGGTCTCAAGTAGCAGAGCACTAGTTATGAGCAGAAGAAGCTCAGAGAGAGTGCTCAGGTCCTGAGCTTAAGACCTAAGACCAGCATAAAAAAAAGAAATGTCACTAAAGTATTTGGGTAGTCCTTACCTCAAAACTGCATTACCACTGGGTGTTCATGGAGGCTGGACTGGATTTATTAGCACAAAGTGGAAAGCTGAATTATGTTATTGCCTTTTCAGAGGAACTGTCTACTTTCTAGTCATTATACAGAGAAGTGTCTATTTTCTACTCATTTTGTATGCATTCCTTTCCTAGAAAATTGTATTCCTTAAAAGTACTAATTGGTCACCATCTAAGGAAAAGTCCAGGGTTAGCTCTTAATGTTTATTAGATATATATATTATCAATTGAATCACAGAAGAATGCACTTTGTTTACCCAGAGGTCTGCCAGCAGTAAGTTCTACCATTTTTACCAAGTACTCTAGATACTAATTTTACTTTAAAAAAGCTACAGCTGAAAATTTAGATAAACACACTACAAGATAATATAAGAGCAAAGAATACAGATTTCTAGAAAAATCTTCCTACTCTTATCTTTGTCACAGAATTGATAAAAATATATTGTATTCATAAATTACTTTGTTAAATGGCAACTTCTTGCACAACTACTTAAAAGATAATAAAATGAAGGAAAAGAGAATGACTATCTTCAAACAGGAAATGTTTGATGCTTTATATGGAAGAAACAATTCAGCACAAAGATAGTTGGTCTTCTGGATATTTCATCAAATTAAGAAATTATCCCAAAGGGTTTTAAATGAATATAAAACTTTACTGTTAAGGGGGCTTCCTATTTTAGAAATAGTGATTACATAATAAACTCTCAGGAAGGTTTTGTCACTCTGGAGTCAATTAAATTAACAAGCTGCCTTTAAAACTCTCAAGTCCAAAATCCCATTCCAGTTTCCAAACACTAGTAAACATCCAAGAAAAGTAGACTGCTAAGGATAGATCCTATTCCTGCCAAGCAAAGATAATCATGAAATGTATTACAACACAACTATGTATTGCTTTCAGATTATCACTGCTTTCTACATTCATGAGAATACTTAACTATATATATAATATATATAACATTTCATATCTTCTAAAATACTTCTGTATAGTACCTTATGCTGAGGAAAAGACTGCCTATGGTTTCTGTTTTGAGATATTTTTCAGGCCACAAAAATAGCTCACAGCATGAGGTAGAAGGTTCCAAAACTTATGAAAATGTACCTTTGAAGGGCATTTGAAAGGACATGCTATAGTTGAAATTATAAGCTTTATTAAACAAGTGTTCTGTGTTCCTTGACAATAAGTCTTTGTTTGAATAGCTAATTCTATGGTCTTCATTTAAGAAGATTCCCTAGAAAATGTTCACTTGAAAGGTATTAGTGCAATCATTAGGTGATATAAAGTACTAAAAGGCAAAGGATCCGAGCTAAAGAAGTTGGATGCTTGCCCATGCTTTTTGGAGACATCTACTGGATGACCTTGGCCTTTGAGGTCAAGCAAGGTCTCTGGCCTCCCCTTTCAAGAATAGAAATAGTAACCTCTATTTCAAAGGGTTTTTTTAAAATAAGGATTAAGTGTTAAATGTACTATAGAAGCATACATTGCTATTTATAATTCCATGATACAAGTGTATTTGTGTATCTGTCTAAATATGACAAGACAGATTCCATATATTCAAATAGATAACAAGTCATGTATGCATTATATACTAGATTATTTAAAACAAAACCAGAGGAAGTTATCTAAACACAGAAGGAATTGAATTTCCCTAGTATTTCGTATTTATCCCCTGAAATATGGGGAAATAGCTGTGAAGAGGAAGAGTGGCTAAAACTTATTTTAAAATGATAAGCTAAGCCGAGTGTCAGTGCCTCATGCCAGTAATCCTAGCTAATCAGGAGGCTGAGATTTGAGGAGCGAGGTTCAAGGCCAGGCTGGTCATGAAAGCCTATAAGAAACTTATCTCCAATTAATCCTAGAAAATCAGAAATGGGGGGCCGGGAGTTGGGCCTAGCGGTAGAGTGCTTGCCTAGCATGCATGAAGACCCGGGTTCAATTCCTCGGTACCACATACATAGAAAAAAGCCAGAAATGGTGCTGAGGCTCAAGTGATAGAGCTCTAACCTTGAGAAAATCCAAGGACAGTGCTCAGTCCCTGAGCTCAACCCTATGCCTGGCAAAAAAAAAAGTCAGAAATGGGGCTTGGCTCAAGTGGTAGAGCACTAGCCTTGAGCTGAAGTACTCAGGGACGGTGCCAAGCCCCACAACCAAAAAACAAACAAACAACAAAAAAACCACAATATGCTAAAATCACTGTGAACATCTCCACCAGTTAAGAATTGTTACCAACACTCTTATAAAGAAATGATGACTCAGAGTTGATGAATATTAACTTTATTCAGCTCATGTGTGCTTCAAATCCAGACTTGAGTTCTTTGTTCTACTTCTTCTACTTCCTTTCTCTAAATGCACTAGATTTTCCCTTGGATGGCTTAGCTAACCATGACCAAACAAAGGAAGCCTACTTTCTATGTGCTATCTGTGGCCTGGATCACATGGACTCTAATCACCACTGTTCAGTTGAAGTTTAGAGCAGTGTCCCAAATTGGGCTCCATAGAAAAGTAGTCAGGTGGAATGTTCCACAGTTTTTTTTAAAGTTCTATTTTCTATCCTCTGTAGAGAGTTACACGGGACTAGAATAACATAAGGGCCCTGAGAAATCTTAAACTAAGGAAACCTGTTTTCTGTAGCCTCCAAAATCTTTTGACTACTAATGCTTTCCTCTCACTACAGAGTGTGGATTAAGGATCAGGTAAATAGAATTGTACATCAAGCATTATTACTTCAGGGAGAATGAGCTCTTGAGCCAGATACAGTATTAACAGTGTGGATAACAGAACACTAACTCATGGTGGGATCCTCTGTTTCATCACCCAGAAGTCAGCAACCCCAGTGACGGAGCATTTGGTGTTTTTCCATACAGCAGGTACTTGCAAGAAATGTCCTAAGCCACGATGAGCCTTGGCTCTTTGAAGACAGACTTGCTAAGAGTTGAAGATCAAAATATCCCTGAATTAATTTCACAAAAAATTCTGTGAAATAAGGAAATAATTATAATTCTCCTCTTCCGTAACTCAAGCTGATATCTTGGTTATACCTTATCACTTGAAATGCATGGGCTTGTTGCAATCTGGAATGCCCACAAATGAATCTTCCAGAAATGCAAGGCCACAAGTCTACCTCCTCTAATTGTGAAATGGCAGATAATAAAGAAGAAGACCCCCCTCTTCTCACCATGCTTCATCAGAACTGTTAGAGTTAGAACTCCTATTCCAAGCAACTCACCCTGATAAGGAAGAACTGTGCTTCTAAATCTGCCCAAGCCTGGGGGTAGATCACAATATGAGGAAACTTTACTCTAGTCATTTGCATTGCGAACATTCTCTTGTGTAGCTTTTCTTGTAATAAAACTAATATGCCAATGTGACAACAAAACTCACAAAATTCTAGGCTGGAAACGAACTTTACAACTTCAGTGGGGACAAGCAGAGAAGGAGGAATAGTATGAGAAAGACTAGGGGAGATGGAACAATGTTTGACAAAAAAAAATATTTATTTCCTTGTGTAACTGTAACCCCTCTGTATACCACCTTTACGACAAAATAAATTTTAATTAAAAAATAAGAAAGACATGAATACACCGATCACCAAGTCTAACATTTCTGCACCTATCTGTTAACTGCCTAGGATCTTGTAGTCAAGGTACATAGGTGTTATTAACCCATAAAGGTTAATAGGTTGGACTTAAGAATTTTGCAATTCCTTTTAAATATCAAAAAACAAACAAACAAAGAGCTTTCTTTTCTACGAAGTTCAAAATTGAGTTACTTTGCACTATTACTTTAGTTCTAACTGAAAGAATTCCTATATTTTTCAAGGTCCAAGAGGATGTTTGTAGTTTTAAACATTTTGTGGGTCTAAACGTGGATCCATGGCCTTTGGGGAAATGTGACTAATGGTTTGGAGTACACTGTGGAAAGATGAATCAGGCCTTAGTGCCAGGGACTCATTCCTGTAATACGAACTCAGGTGATTAAAATCTGAGGATCACAGTTCAAAGTCAGCCTAGAAGAGAAAAGTCCTTCAGACTCGTATCTCCAATTACTTGCCAAAAACCTGAAAGTGGAGCTGTGATTCAGGTGGTATTAGCCTTTGGGGGGAAAAGCTGAAAGACAGCACCCAGTACAGTCACACCAAGAGACAGAGAGCCACACAAAGAGAGAGCAAGGGGGGGGATCATTAAAACAGATTTAAAGAGTAATTTCATCTTGGGAAAACTGCCTTCATCTATATTTGTAAGACATCTTACAGAATATATTTGTATATACATATATATTGCAGGATTACTACCTTATTAACATTTTGCTCCTTCCATTTTTCACAGCACATATTAACTTTTAAAGTAATAATGAACGTGTATCTTATAGTCTAGACATCTTATGATTTCTTTTTAAATAGCACTTTTTAGAAACTTGGCAATATTCTTTCTCCTAGATGTCTTTTTACTATTTTCAAGTCGTTGTACACAGGAGTTGTTAACAAAGCAGTCTGTGAATAGAATGCCTCTCAATCAATGTCACCCCTAGCCCTGCCCTTTCAACATTCTCATTCATCACTCCCTTACCCATAGCTTCCCTTCTTCTTATTAAGCCTGTAAGATATACATTGAATTCTTGACTGCATTATTCCTCATCTCCTCTCCACTCGTCCACTCCCCTTCTATCCTAAGATCCATATCTCTTTTTAATTATCTTTAAACCTTAAATTTTAAGAGGATGAGGTAGTGGGTAGACAGGGCTTATGTCACAAATGTAAGATTACAAAAACCACTCTGCTCGGTAAAACTGTTTAGGAGAATCTGGGGTTAAAGATTACAAATCCGATTACAAACCACAACATGTGCACACAGGGAAGACTCATAATTGTTCGTGATTAGAAAGTAAAGGTTTCAAAGTTCACCGAGTTCCACAAAACATGGCTTAAGTCTTGAATTCCTTCCATTGCTAATTACAACAATTTTCAAAGGAACAAAGGCCAGGGAGCACAAGATGTGCTATCTAAAAGCAAGGAAAACATGATCCTCTAATGTTTGCAAACAAAATGTAAGTTTGACCAACTCTGAAGTTTGAAAACAAAATGACTATACGTGCAATTACTTTAAGTCCTGTGGCATGCCAATCTCGTTGACATTTAAATTACTATTGTACTTTCTTTTGGAAAATAAAATAAAAATCCCTCAAACTAAACTTTTTCTTCTCTAGAACTGGCTACACTAGCAAACATGTCTCCCAGCAAGCTTCCTTCTAGAGTGGCAGAAGACAACCATCAGGCTCTTTGCACCTGCTTCATTAGCAGCTTATGACATTATCCAGCAAGTTCAGTGTTACCGGAAAGCTTCCATCAAATTGTAAAGAGATTTGTGACTTAATGTGCACCTGTATATATTTCAATAATGCAATCAGCCTCAAATTAGACAATTCCAAGCTTCCGTTCGCACAGGTAGATAGCACTTACTGTGTGCAAAGTACTATCTTCTCACTATCTACTTTCTCTGGCAATTCTATCCACAGGTGAGCTGGGTAGGTCATATAATAAAAGAGGAAACTTCAAGGAAAACATAATGAGTACAGGTTGTGTTATTACACATACTTTTTGGTCCTGCGTTGAAGAGCCGTGACTCATTTGTGGACTGTTGTTGCATAGAAGAAAGGGAGGTTGAAAGGGGTGGCACTGACAAGAGAAATTGTACTTATGAATGGCTTCATTAAATGACAAATCCCTTGTACAACTGAAGATAATTTAAAAATGAAAAAGAAGTTTAAAAAGATGTGAATTCAAATTTCTTGTGTGCAACTTAATGCCTATATGACTTTGGAACAATTCTTTAACCTCTCTAAGCTTTTTTTTTTTCTCTTCATCTACCAAAACTTGTTACCGTGGCAAAAAAAATAGTTACATAATCAATAGAGCAGAATAGAAAGCACAAAATAGAATCACACAAATATAGAAAGATGTAGAATGGATCTTTGACAACGATGTAAAGTCTGTATCTTCTGAACAGGTGGTAGTAAATAATTAGCATTCAAATTTAGAAAAATAAAGCTGAACATTGACCTTACACTATGCACAGGAATTAATGAAATATCATCCAAAACACAAAAACTTGTAGAAAAAAATGAAATGACCTAATGGATTTTTACATATGACCCCAAAATCCTAAGGAAATTAAAACACTGAATATGACTTTACCAAATTAAATAAATTAAGATTCTGCTCTATTAAAAAATTGACAAGACAGCTGGGCGAAGTGGCTGAAGCCTGTCTTAGCTATTTGGTAGATGGAGATTTAGGGATTTGTGGTTTGAAGCCAGGCCAAGAAAAGGGAAATCTTTGAAAAAGTCTCCCACATAAATGTATAGTAAAACTTTGCTTATCCATTAGAAAGATTGATCTTGTGTCATTCATAAAAAATTTGAAGGACCTGGGAAACATCATGTTAAATGAAATAAGTTAGCTCAGAGAGACAAAGGATACATGTTTTCTCTCAAATATGGAAGCTAGAATTAATTTTCAAATATAAACATCTCAAGGTGGTATTCAAGTGTACACAACAGTATTAAACAACAGGCATCAGTGGCTGATGCCTGTAATCTTAACTACTCAAGAGGTGGAGATCTCAGGATCTCGACTTGAAGCCAGCTCAGGTAGAAAAGTTTGTGAGATTCTTAACTCCAACAAACTCCTCTGAATAAAGTCAGAAATGATTCTGTGGTTCACGTGGTAGAGCACTTGAGAAAAAGAAAAGATGGACTGCCAGTCCCTGGGGGGCGGGGGGAGAAGGTATTAAACGATGGTAGATTCAGGGAAGAACTCAAATGGTATAATTCCTTAGAAAGTCGAACTCCCAGTCCAACTAAATAAACATGAGGAAACCAGAACTTGAAAAAGGGATGGGGTTAATGGGAAGAAAATAGACAAATTAAGAGAGGAAAGGGGAGAGAATACAGTCATAAAATTCAATGCATATCTTACAGAATTAATAAATGTACTCACTACCTTATGTATGTAACTGTAACCACTCCATACATCATCCAGACAATAAAAAAGAAGGAAAATAAAAGTGAGAACTGGGTACTGGTGGCTTATGCCTGTAATCCTAGCTACTCAGGAAGCTGAGATTTGAGGATCATGGTTCAAAGCCAGTCCAGGCAGGAAAGTCTGTGAGACTCTTATCTCCAATTAAATTACAGAAAAAGCTGGAAGTGGTACTGTGCCTCAAGTGGTAGAGTGCTAGCCTTGAGCAAAAGGAACTCAGGAATAGCATCCAGGCCCAGAGTTCAAATCTCAGGAATGGAAAAACAAAAGAAAAGAAAGTTGGAGAAAAAAGTAGGACTGGGAAGATGGGGGAAAATTAAGAAAGGGTTGACATTGATCAAGATGAATTGTATTCATAAATTGTTTTGTTGAATGGTGACTCCTTTGTGTGACTACTTATAGAAAATAAAACATATATATTTTATTATGACTCTACCTCAACCAATGGTGGGGCACAGAGTCTTATACCTGATATCCTAGTAGAAGCAGAAATAGGAAAGCGTCACAGTCCATGCCACCCCAAGCATAAAGCAAGACTGATGTCAATATATATTCATAAACTGTTCTGTTACATGGAAACTCCTTTGTCTAACTATTTAAATAGTAAAAAGAAAAAAAATACCTAAAAACAAGAAATACCATCCCTAAAAGAGAATGCCAGAATGGCTTAAGTGGTAAAGCATTTTCCTACCAAACATGAGGCCCTGAGTTCACACTTGAGTATACAGAAAGAAAAAGAAATAGCAACCCTAAGGGAAAATACTGGTAAAAATCCTATTTGATACCTAATTAAATTTAATTAATGGTTTTCTTAATCTGAAGATAAGCATGCAAAGAAAGGTTTTAATCTAGATACACACCAGCATGTAATACCCATAGACAGAGACTTCATTTTCTAATGCCTCACACATCAGCTATGATGACTATGTGAATGGATATTTTCTTGTTACCCCACTCATCCAGCAGTTATTTCTCAGAAAAGGAAGCACTTCAAAAGAATTCCCAACTTACAACATGTCTGCCTCTTTGTCTACTGAAAGGAGACTAAATTAATAATGACTCATGCTTTCTCGGAAAAACAGGAAGCACAACCAAAATGCTTAAGACAAGGATGTTTGAGATTATATACAAAAATCAGTATATAGCAAATGATTCTACAATTTTTCATTCACAGAACATCTTTGGAGAAATTGAATGGGGTAAAAAATTCAACTGATATAACTTCAATATTTGATCACTACTTTTTTTTTTGGCCAGTCCTGGGCTTGAGCTCAGGGCCTGAGCACTGTCCAGTACTGTCCTTGGACTTTCTCAAGGCTAGGGCTTGAGCTTCAGCACCACTTCTGGCTTTTTTTTAATGTATGTGGTGCCGAGGAATTGAACCTGGGTCTTCATGCATGCTAAGCAAGCACTCTACCACTAGGCCAAACTCCTGGCCCCCTGATCACTATGTTTATAAGTAAAAAACATTCAGACAATTTTTAAATGATGTTAATGAACTTAATATGTTTATATCATATTTTAGCCCCAAAGTAGTATCATTTTTTGTCATTGTAGCATAGTTCCAAATGTTCAGATTTGTTGACTTCTATCAGGCCAATCTAATTGATTTCTATGAATGAGTCCAATCTACTTGAGCCATTTCTTCTCTGGACACTGTTTGTTTAAATCAGGCACCAGAGAGACTGGACCTTTACTATTTAATACATCTACACTTTACCATCCCTGGTGAAATACAAATACAAATGACTGGAAAGATTTTGTCAAAACATTTTGGGGAAAATTCCAGAAGGCAGTTGGACCTAAAGATGGTTACTCACAAACAGACACACGATATCCACTGGCCTGTGTTTGATGAAAGCTCGGTTTGTGGTCTGTCATTGTTTCATTTAGGCATGACACAAAATGTGTCTGCTTCTAGAAATAAATTATTAATATGCTCAATGTTATCAGTTTTTATCTCTCCTCTCCAATCCCTCTCCTAGGGAGAGAGAGAGGAGGGGAGGGGAAGGGGAAGAGAAGGAGAGGGCATGGGGAGGTATGTTCTAGAAGAAAGCTGGTGATAAGAGGCTATGAGGTATGACACAACAAAATGTCCTGGATAGGTCAAAGCAGTGATGCCGTGAAAAAAACAAACAACAACAACAACAACAACAAAACAACCCGAGATAAAATGGAGACGTTATTCTGACTAATTAAAAGCCAAAAAATAATGACAAAACAAAAGGAAGGAGGAATTAAATTTAAGGATAGCAATATTGAGTATGCACACTGAATTCTGCCTCACTAACTTCCAGTTTCCCCGTTTCCAATTCCATGTGGTCTCTGAAGCCCTAGTCTGCCTTAGTGTTAACACAAAGCCCTTTCCTAACACAATACTTTAGGATTGCCCACATTTCCTCATTGGGCAGCTCTAAGAGAAAACTGAACTTATCTTTTGCTCCCACAGGCAAGCTGGGGTTGAACATAGTTTCCTGTGGTAGAGACTCATGCCAAAATGAGATGACCTTTATGATAAAGGACATACTCCCCAATCATTTGGCCAATTATCACTCCAACAAACTGGAGTCTTAATTTTCATCATGGGGTAGGGGAAAGAATTTTCAGGTCTGAAAACAGGAGAGAAAATATATTTGCCTCTACAACAATTCTTATTAGCATTCTGAGTCTAGATCCTGGGTGGGTTTATTCTCTTCTGCTGCTAATAACTCCTCCCAGGTGTGATACTGTCCAGTGAAGGAGATGAAGTTTGAAAAGCATCACCTTTCATCTTGGATAATTGTGGAAAGTGAATGTGCCCTAAATATAATCATTCTACTCCCCAATGTGTGGGTAAAGCATTCTTGTTAAGAAGATCGCAGGTCTCTAGGTATTCAAACAGTGAGAGCAAAGGCTCCCAATAGCTATATGCATAGAATTGTATAATATTTATTGAAATGAACTCCAAGAAATGAAAACAAGAGTTTTTTTCTTTGCTGTTTTTGTTTTCTGTACCTTTTGACTTGCTTCTAAGTTTGTCTATTTGGGGGTAGGGTCAGGTGCGGGCAGAGAAATGGAGGGAAAAAGTTGGACAAACAGCAATGATATTCACTAGACACTATGTTGAAAATGAATTATTCTCAATGGGGACGGTATGGAAATCTTGGAGAGAGCAAGGGAAGAGGTGACATTGAACTTATGTACTCATTACCTGACATGTAATGGCAACTCCTTAGTATATCACCTACACACACACACACACACACACACACACACACACACACACACACACACACACACACACACACACACACACACACACACACACACACACGTGTTGTAGCTGGTGACCTGCACCATGCTCAATCCAAGATTTTTTGAATTGGGATAGGATAGAAATTTTTTTCTCTGCTGGTCCTGGGGCTTGAACTGGCAATCCTCAAATCTCAGCCTCCTAAGTAGCCAGGGTTACAAGCAAGAGCCACTAGCACGCAGCATAAAGCATTCTTTTAATTATCAATGCCCCATAACCTTTCCTATGCTAAAGTGTAATTGGTGGGCTACAACTAGCTCTTGTACCTTAGACAGCTCAATGAAAGTGTATGTTATACTTTATTTGTAGTCATAAAAAGTACTTAAAATCCAATTACATAGATATAGAATAATTAAAAAAGAAATCCAGTGTATATCTATAGAAAGACTTTGGAATTACCAGAATGATTTATTTCAACATGATCCAAGTAGCGCCTCCGGATACATCATTAGTCTTTATCAGGCCCATTAGCCTAACACACAGTCATATGACTTAATGGGGAATGAAGATATGGTGTCACTGCATTTATTTTTCTCTGAGTGCCATATGCACCGAGAAGGAGTCTTTCCAGAGAGTTTCTTTGCACAGAAATAGTTTTGACAAGTAAAATGCATTACTGGGAATATCTCTTGAGGTGTTTGCTGGTAGATAGAAAGGAAAAGGCTTGTGTTCACAGTGTGGATAAATAAAAGGTGGTTGACATTATTATGCACTGTGTACATCAAATTTCTCACAATACTTATTCAAAAGAAGCAGGGTAGAAATCACACAATATCTGCGAAATCTTTAGTTATGCCCCATTCTTTTACTTTTTTCTTTCTTTTATTTATTTCCTAGTAGTACTAGGGTTTGAACTCAGGGTCTCCTGCATGCTGGGCATGCTTATTCAGCTAGCATTCTACCACTTGAGCCATAGCTCCAGCCCTCTTTTTGCTGGTTACTGTAAAGATAGAGTCTAAGCCACTCATTTTGAGAGCAGAGAAGAATAGCCTGAATAAGAGAAGTCTCCTTCCTTTTATTACTGCTCTTAATGATTTTCTGAACCACCCCTATACAAACAAACCATTTATCAGCAAAGCTGGTTGAAAGGTATCTTTCTCATTGCTAATGGAATCATTGTTATATCCTAAAAGCTAACAACCCACATAAACCTAATGATTTTTTAAATGAAAATATTGTACACAAAGGAAATTTCTGGTTCTACTTTTCAATTTAAAATATTACTCTCAGAACTTCTGGACTGGGGAAGGGGGAAGAAGCCAATGCCTTTGAAAGCTCATGTTAGTAGTTTAATATTATATTAATATTATTTTTGGTCTTTAATATGTCTGGCATAATTGAAAGCATTTTCAGTAATGAAAATATATGTATTATTTAGACCTTTATGGAAGAGAAGTTAAAATTTCTGTGAGCAACATGTATTGGTTACATTCAGTTTTTCTTTATATGGAAAAATAACTCAGTAGTTCTTAAAAAGCTGCCAACAGTTTGCACAGATACTTGAGGTTGACATGTCTCTTTTATTTTTCTCATCTATTTCTGTAACTTCAATACATTGAGAAACCTTGTTCTCAATAGATAGAGGTGACACTAGATCCTCCTAGGCCTCTCCTCAGCCTTTTCCTACCTTAACTTTTGGCTCTCCCTTGCCTGCACAACATACAACTCACACCAGGATGCTTTCTGGATAACACTACATTTCATGTTGTAAAGACTGGACCCAATCTGTTCTCTCTGGAATGTTTTTTGTTTGGTTTATTCTGCCTCCCTCCTTCCTGAAGCATACTTCCAGGAATCGAGATGGCATGAACAATTTTCATATATTTACAATGAGTTGTTATGTTACCTTGTATTAAGGCAAATGAGTTATAAGTATTAGCAAATCAAGAAATTTATCTTTTAAAGAAATTTGTTGTTCATAACCCTATCAAGTCAGTACAATTTCATCTCATTAGCCCCTAAATGATATTCAGTTTACAGGATAAAGTAAAAGGGGGTCCCCTCAAGCTTACAGATCAAATAAAAGCAATGGGAGCCCAGATTGCTTAACCATGTATATGGGGAACACACTTCCTTGGGATTTTGTGACTAAAATCCACCAATATACATTTTGTAAAATTCCTCTCTTCCTAATCTGAACACAATGTCTCTTTCGGTTCTTAGTCAAAGGACTTCTATATTGTACCTCTTCTTCTTCTTTCTGACTATTCCAACTACATTTGTTGAACCTTTCATTTCAAAAGAGATGAGTGATAGGATCCATTGTTCCTGTTCACTAGCTTTATTTTCACATGATATGAAAGGTAATTTTAAAATGATGAGGCTAAGCCAGGGCTCATATTTCCCATAGGGAAGACCGAGCAGAGGTAGATGAATGACTCAGGGAATGGCAGATGGCAGACAGTAGGAAGCCAATGGCCAGCAGCATTTTCCTGTACCATCAAGGCTTTCCCAATCCATTTCTCAGCTGACTAGACAGTCAGACTTCTAGGCAGAAAAGGCATGATATCAATGGATGGCCAATGGCCGGGAGTTTGGCCTAGTGGTTAAAGTGCTTGCCTAGCATGCATGAAGACCTGGGTTCGATTCCTCGGTACCACATACATAGAAAAAGTCGGAAGTGGTGCTGAGGCTCAAGTGGTAGAGCTCTAGCCTTGAGAAAGTCCAAGGACAGTGCTCAGGCCCTGAGCTCAAGCCCAAGACTGGCAAAAAAAAAAAAAATCAATGGATGGCCAAGGCAGACACTATGTGCTATGCAGAAAGGGGGCCCTTTCCCTAGAGATGATTGCTTGAGTCAGGAAGTTTCCATACTCTTATTAATTTACCATGAAATAAATTTTTCCCCATGAGGAAACAATTGGCAGCAAATTCTTTCTCTGTTCTTTAGTCAGACCTTTAATGAACATTTATGAAGTGCCTACTACTTGCTGTTGACTACTACTTGCTGTTAACTTCAAGTGTGGTGAAAGGAATGGGGGGAGCAACAATGAATGTGAGGTCACTGTTATTGTTTAGGAACTCATTACATGGCCAGTCAAGGTGGAGCCAGTCATGATATTGAAATGCCAGGATATATATAAAAAGAAAATCAATTCAGTCTGTGGTGGGATTCTTCTTTTGGAGGTTAATATTTAAGAAGAATAGAGAACCCACTAGCACAACAATGTTCATTGCAGCACTATTCACCATAGCAAAGATATGGAACCAACCTAGATGTCCCTCAGTTGATGAGTGGATCAACAAGTTGTGGTATTTGTACACAATGGAATTCTATGCTGCTGTCAGAAAGAATGACATCGCCCCATTTATTAGGAAATGGAAAGACTTAGAAAAAATCATATTAAGTGAAGTAAGCCAGACTCAAAGGAACTTAGGGTCAATGGTTTCCCTCATTCGTCATAATCAGTAGAAACCTTGGGCTCTACTAGCAGAGATTTGCAATAGAGCAAAATCTTGATACATAAGGACATATAATGTGAAGCTAATTGAAAGGACCTCCAGGATACTGAAACAAAAGCCATATAATGAATGATTGTTGTCCTTAATGTACTGTGTTGTCTCTCATCTCCTTTGCTGTCCCTTGGTTATCTCATATTGGTATAGTATCTCACTTTGTTACCTGATATATTGAATTTATTTGTATTTGGATATTTGAAATTTGATAGGGAGGGGGGAAAACCAAGACGGGTAGGAGGTGTGGGGGGGGAGGGAAACGGGTACCAAGACGAGTGAAAGGTATCAATGTATGTGAATTAATGCACCTTCTATCTGGTAAATATCATGTAACCCTTTACTAATTACAATAAAAAAAGAATAGAGAAGAATTTTTTTAAATGATCCAAAAGAATAACATGAAAAAACCATTCCAGAGAAAATAATTATGTACAATCTTTGCCATATAAAATGTACAGTGATGCCCAGAATCCATTATGGTGTGACTCATATGTTGTACAGGTAGATGACTGCTAGAAGTTGAGGTTAGAAAAAGGATCGGGGGGGAAAGGAACGTTCCAAAATGAATAGAGTACCACACAGAAAGTATTAATTTTAATAGGGCGTTTTATTCGAAGAAACAATCCTAGTTTTATGATTTCAATTCAGAGTGTAAGGGGCCAGGAGTTTGGCCTAGTGGTAGAGTGCTTGCCTAGCATACACGAAGCCCTGGGTTTGATTCCTTGGTTACCACATACACAGAAAAAGCCGAAAGTGGTGCTGTGGCTCAACTGGTAGAGCACTAGCCTTGAGAAAGCTCAAAAAAGTGTCCAGGCCCTGGGTTCAAGCCCCAAGACTCTTCCTTACTGCAACCTAGCAACTGTGCTGACAGTTTCTTCTCCAGGTAAGCCACAGAGCAAGAGAAGGTACCTCTACTGTCCACCAAGAAGGTCGCCAGCTTGAGTGTGTATTATAAGCATTCTATGCAGGGCACTTCCTGAGCCACTGTCACTTATCCTAAGGTTACATGAAAACTGGGTAGCCTCAAAAGCAAAAGAAACATGTTAGAGAGATGAAACCCAGGAAGTGAACCCCAAAGCAGGAAGATGAGCTAGAGGCCTACTACAGAATTCCAGAACACTATAATGACATCAGCAGCAACGTAAGTGAAGGGAAGGAGGAGAAAGGCAGTAATGGCAGAGAAAAATAATTCCTTAAAATGTCCATGCTTCCTACTATCTAGTCTTTGAGGCTTTTTATTTAAAGAAAGATATTGAATTCAGTGGAAGTAGAAATCACACTGGAAACTGGGAGCAGACTCTCTGCAAGTTCCAAACTTCAGCTTCTCTCCTGCTGATAGAATGGCCCTTGAAGCCTTGCCCACAGAAGAGACAGGGACAGGCTAGAGAAAGCAGAGAGAGGCCATATTTGCCGAAAGCAAATTTCTGTAACCTAAGTCATAGTGAATAAAGGCTAGAATATCCTCCTCCAGCAGTGATGTGGACTCATTCTCCCTATGGGCCATTGGCAGTCATTTCTGGGAAGTGTTAGGCTGGATTTCAGGATGATGAGGCACATCTGTGCATAACGTACCACGGCATTTGAAGTTCTAAAGGGCACAGTAGAGTCCAGCTTCAGCGGCTTCATAGTCAACAAAGTCTCCACATGCATCACTAGCTCTGAATGTGTCTATGGTGCCAAGAACAAGCAGCTCGCCCAGGAAGACCAGAGGATAAAAGCTGGGACATAAGCAAGTAGACATGAACGACATGCTAGAACTTGAACTGAGGGACAGATGATAAAGTTGATGTGGCAAATGCTGGAATGACTAGTGTGAGAATCAAGCAGCACAAACACTGGATAGTCAGTTCCCCCCTTTTCCCTTTCCAATGAACTGCGTGCATTTCCCAATACTTTTCTCCCAAAAGTAAAACTGGGGTTTTAAAAAAAAAACACCTCTTGCTGACCTCCCTTTTAATATTCAGTGATGACCTTACTACTCTAGACTTACTGAAATTCTAAATACCCTCCATTCCCTTTGGGACAGCCATCTGGACATGGAGGTAGGGGGAGCTGCGGTAGGCAGAGCAGTGAAGCAAGCTCAATAGATTGTTCCCTTCTGAGGGAGGCTATGGGTACAAAGAAGGCCACCCTTCAATTCTGGAGAAAGTTTAGCTACTCTTCCCTACTGCAACCTAGCAACTGTGCTGACAGTTTCTTCTCCAGGTAAGCCACAGAGCAAGAGAAGGTACCTCTACTATCCACCAAGAAGGTCGCCAGCTTGAGTGTGTATTATAAGCATTCTATGCAGGGCACTTCCTGAGCCACTGTCACTTATCCTAAGGTTACATGAAAACTGGGTAGCCTCAAAAGCAAAAGAGACAACTTAGTGGTGGAGCTGTCTATACAAGAAATCAAATTGCAGGATTTCTTCCAGTTCCTTCCTGACCTCTTTTATTTGCCATTGTAAATAACACACTCGTAAAGGTTCCCTAAGAAAAAGTAGGTTATGCAATAGAAAATAGGAGATCCCTATGAATTATTAAACCTTTAGTGGTCACTTTGATTTCATCATTTCACCTTTAAATAAAGGCCGTAACATTTACAAACCACTGTGCAGCTTGCATGGCTAAGAACCCTGCTTGGCTATTTACAGTACCAAATTGCCTTGACAGAGGGAAGTGAAATCTCCTCTCACATTTAAAATGCTCAGAAGCAATTAGTGCTGTGTAGTCTAAGTATGAACATAAAGGAAACTAAGAATTATTTTCAAACTGAATTAAATTGTATCCCAAGTAGAACAAGGTCTGTTCACATACATAAAAATATTTTGGTATAAGAATTTCTTAGTTTCCAGATTTTTCCCCTCAATTTCATTGATTTCTTCAAAATGCAAAAATAATGCTAAAAAATACCTCATTCTCAAAATTCATAATGGCCCACCAAAGAGAAGTCATAATTTAGATGAGCTTTCATTTCCTTCCAACTAAACTGCCATAAATTACCCAAGTAACCTTTTCATTCTCAAAATAAATACCTGAAATCTTTCAGGTATATGGCATTCTTTTATATGGTATACATTCACATTGGGTTGTTTTTTATTTGTTTTTTTTTGCAATACCAAAAGCTATGGAGAGAAAATCCTGCTAAATCCATTTGACCAGAGATTTGATTCATTTCATGGTATTACTCGTATTATTTCAAACACTGTAAAGACCAAATCCTGTCTGTCAAAATGGTCTGTAAGCTTTGACACTGAGCTGTGATTTTTGTCCTCAAATCTTAACTTAAACTCTACCATATACATGGGCATTATACAGAGTACCAAGGAAGTGCTTAACCAAATCTGCTTTTCTTTCTAACTATATAGATCACGTTCCTGAGATATGAAACTGCATCTGTAACATGTAAAAGTATACATCTAACTATCCTAGATCACAGCACCTAGTTCAGAGCCCCATGTCTAGAAACTTTTGCAACTACGGATACATAGTATTAACTTACATTACACAAAAGCATTCGATTTTCAACTATTTTGCTTTTACACAAAACTGTAATTGACAGGCCTATAACAATTACACACATAGACTACAACACATATTCCATTCTGCTTTGTATCTGCTGCAAAATCTACCATAAAGATGGCAGAAACACCAAAAAGCTCAAAGCTACGCTGCTACAATGAAATCTAGAAATACACGATCCTAACTCTAACTATGCCCCTGATTTATGCCATACATTTTCCTCCAACAGATACCCAAGCAAAACCCAAATAAATACCAATATAATTACAGACATGACACACAGTTGGGGATATAGCCACTAAAAACAAACAAGAAAAACAGATAAATACCAATAATAATTACAGATTGAGTCAATGAGATAAAAGGAAAAGATCCTAAGTGGAAACTGTGTTAAGGAGGACTCATTTTAGAAAAAGCTAGTCATACTGAGCTGTGCTCTTCATTCCTTGCAGAGAAACAAATGACGATAGTAAACTGGCAGTCATGTAACAGAAAAAGGCCATCACAGAGAAGATGAAGAAGACAAAGATGAGGAAGAGGAGGAAAAGGAGAAAAAGGGGGAGGGGGAGGGGGAGGAAGAAGAAGAAGAAAGAAGGAAGGAAGAAGGAAGAAGAAGGAAGAAAGAAGGAGGAGGAGGAGGAGGAGGACGAGGAGGAGGCAATGAAACTCAGGGAATCGTATTGCAATACTTTGAAAGAACTTTTATTCTATCAAACTGGAAAGTCTATAGAGAAAATGCATGCACTCCTAGATTTATGACCTATAAAAATTGACCTAAGAGGATGTAGAAAATGAGGACATGAGCAGAAGATCTTATTAACTATCATGGAGCTGTAAATGGAGGCATGGCTCAAGTGGTAGAGTACCAGACATAAGGGGAAAAAAAAGGCAAACAAGACCATGAAGCCCTAAGCTCAAGCCCCAATCCTGGCATACATGTATGTGCGCGCACACACACACACATATACATACACAATTCTAAATAAAAATTAAGTTTTTAAGGTATGTTAAAATTTCACCATAATCAAGTAGTTTTCACTTAGAAAAAACAAATTAGCACTGATAAATTGTAATTAATATAGTAAAATATAATGTGGTTATAATTTAACATATTAACAGGAATAATTAATTATGCAAAGAATAAAAGGCATTTTATCTATGTCAGTATCTCTATGATAAAAATTACCTAAAAGGAACCAGGCTTCAGTGGCTCAAGCCTGGAATCTTAGCTACTCAGGAGGCTGAGATCTGAGGATCACAGGTCAAAACCATCCTAGGCAGAAAAGTTCCTGAGACATTCATCTCCAATGAACCACGCAAAAGCCAGAAGTGGAGCTTATGGCACAAAGTGGGAAAGCACTTGTCTTGAGCACAAAGAGCTCAGAGAGAGGCCCTGAGTTCAAGCTTTGCAACTAACCCTCCCCCCAAAAAAGATTACCTGAGAGAAACATAAGGAATATTCTTTATCAAAATTAACTGGCAAATGATTAACTTTGGAGAAAACACTGGCCGTTTCTGAACCAAACAGTGATTTCTTTCTACAATACACAAGAACTTCTTCCAAAATAGCAAGAAAAAGAACTAATGTAGAAAATCAGACTCACGGGCCGGGAGTTTGGTCTAGAGGTAGAGTGCTTGCCTAGCATGCACAAAGACCTTGGTTCGATTCCTCGGTACCACATACATAGAAAAAAGCTGGAAGTGGTGCTGAGGCTCAAGTGGTAGAGCTCTAGCCTTGAGAAAGTCCAAGGACAGGCACAAGCCCAGGACTGGCAAAAAAAAATTAAAAATAAAATAAATAAATAAATAAAACAGAAAATCAGACTCAGCGTACCAACAGAAAAAAACTGAATGGCTACCAAACATATACAGAAAGGCTCAGCTTGCCGACTAGTAGAAAAATAACATTTAAAACTACAAAAAAGGCCTCTTAAAAAAAACAACAACAAAATCCTTAGCAAAAGCTAGAATGTCATGCAAGGAGAGATCTCCCAAGCATCATTAATAAGACAAATAGAAAATATAATACAATTCTGGGCAAAATAAAGTGCTCCTCCATTCAGGAACTTCATAACCTCCCTGCTTCTTGTTCAGCTCACATCCTTTCAAAGAGCAGTATAACAATGTGCATTATAACACTGCTTCCATCACAGGAGAGAAGGATTCTGGATGCCTGTGTACAGGCAAGTGAAAGCAAAATGTATGGAATATATGTTATAAAGGACTACCGCAATTCAAAGTCCCGAAAAGAAAATAGAGAGATCTTACACATTGCTGTATAAAATTTATGAGCACTGTTGTTCAATACCATGGATATAAAATAAATGCGAGAAGATGCCAATACAGTTACACTGTGCACACATTGTTCCCAGACTCTCCATGCGTGCTCATAGAACTTTGTCCAACTACATAATCATAATCTCATATACACTGAGGGACAGACATGGGGAGTAACAGGCCCTGGGGCCAGGCACCTCGGGGATGCTAAAGCAACGCCGCCACCCACACAGGGAGACCTGATCATCACACTTCTTGCAAAAAAAAAACAAAAAAAAACAGCACTCTCTATTTGTCATAGATATGGACTTATAAGATTATTTACCAAATGCATGGGCCAAGAACATACTAAATACATGAAAGAAAAGAGGCCTAGGAATGGGTAAAGATGATTATTATCTTGGAGACCTAGGATTAAGGGGGAAAATAAAACAATAAAATTCTAGAAAACCCATGGTAACAGAATTAAATGTACAGTAATCAGTACATTGGTGTGACCAATTAACTCAGCTCTCTTTTCCTTAAGGAGAGAGGAAAAATACTGAGAACAAGACATACCAAAGTCAGATGCAGTTTTCCCATATGTTCACAACACAGCTAGTTTTATTTGAAATATTGAAGGAAATTACTTTTTCTTTGCTTGAGCTCCAAAAGAAAAGGTTGTCGTTCTCTATTAAAAAAATGATAAATGTGTATCCACTAATGACTCACTCAGCCCATCAAAAGATGAAACACCTACATCCAAGAACTCTCCTTTCTCCTGTTAGAATGTCAGGGCTGTTAAGGACTGGACATTAAAAAGCAAGCAACATGCCACATCATTTCAAAGGCACTCAGCTGACACTGAGTCATCCCACTCCAGTGAATGTCACTTCTATAACTGGCAATGTAGCCCTTTATCTTCTCCTAGCAGTACACCATTTTGTGTGTTAATAACTTCTTTTGAGAAGACTCACTAAACTTTGCTACTTTTGGACTAAAAATCACAGCTGGTGTGATTCTGTAGGTTTCACATTCCATCCCTTGGAAAGAGACGTTGAATAAGATCCTATTAAATACTTGGTGAAAAGAAAATCTGAATATATTTAAGTACAATACACATTTCAGAACACCATTAGCATCCTGAAACCAAGTCTTAGAGGCAAATAAAAAAATATAAGTAAGTGTTCTTAGAAGTAGTAGTGTGAATGTGTAATCTCATGTACTGGGGGGATAGAGATAGAAGGATCATGGCTAAAGACTAGCACGGGCAAAAGCAGACTGACTCTATGTGAAAAACAAACTTAAAGCAAAAGGACTAGAGTATGGCTTAAATTGGACAGTGCTTACCAACCAAGAGTGAGGCTCTGACTTCAAGGTCCAGTATCACACACACAATAATTGCAGCAAAGGTCTGGGTAGATGAAAATGTGTATAAAATATAAATGACCCAATTAAAGAGACACAAGAAACATTTTGAAGGCATCTATACTAGTAACAAGAGAGGAAACACAAAGCATACTAAATCCAAAGTACCACACAACAACAGAGTAGTCAGTTTTCCTTATATTACAAGAAAAAGGGGAGGAGATAGAAAGTGAAAGAAAAAGAGAGAAAGAGAGAGAAAGAGAAAGAGAGCGACAGAGAGATCACTGCTAGCTCAATCTATTCCACTTAAAACAATAAAAGATGAGTACACATACTTACATATACATATGCCTATTTATGCACACATATAGTCACTTAATGTCATTTTCTTATTCAGTAATGGAGTTGCCTCATTTTGGAAAACAAATATTGTCTTATTAGTTAACTTGAGCAACAGAGTCTTTGTTAATTTTGAATATATAACCCTTTTGTCTTTGTGTTGGATCATAAAGCATGTGATTTTGAAATCTCACTGTGGTTCTGAATTTTACTTTTGAGTCACATGATTTAAAAAATAATACTTTTTCAGGTGCCAGTGGTTCACACCTGTAATCCTAGTGACTCAGAGGCTAAGGTCTGACGGTTACTGTTCAAAGCCAGCCTGGGCAGGAAAGTCCGTGAGACTCTTTATCTCCAATTTACTACCAGAAAACTAGAAGTGGTGCTGTGGCTCAAAGTGGTAGGGTGCCAACCTTTGAGTAAAAGTGCGGAGACAGCATACAGGCTCTAAGACTGGCATCATCATTTTGATCTATTGTCCACTATTGTCTTGCCATTCAACTACTCAGAGCCTCTGTCATGGCAGCTTGAACTCTATGGGAGAAGGACCTCGAGGCCTTTGGTGAGGAATGAGCAAGAGACATACACTTGGCTTGATTTCACTATTCTTCCACTTACTTTACAATGGCAACTGCAAAATTCTTATTGAATGAACTGAGCAGCTGTCTGATTTGATTGCAGCTTCAGTGAGTCTGTGCCTCTGAACTTTGCTGAATTGCTGTTTTATTGCTATTTGCAGCAATGTTCCCCAGTAAATCACAACTCTGTCTCTATGGCAACCACATATACCTGAGATGCTACTGCCTCTTTTTCTAGAGAAAAATGCATAGTTAAAATGAAAAAAATAATAAATCTGGCTAGTGACCTTTTTTACATGATTATGCCTGAGTCTTGTTCTGAGCTGTGCATTTTCAATTAGGGATTTCCCCCCTGAGCTCAGCAGTGGCATGCACAAGCATGCCATTCCTTTGGCAGGTGCAAATAAAAGACAAATGTGTAAATTGCATATGTGATTGCCCACTTCTGCATATGAGTGGCAGGATGCAATTCATTTGTGTAGGAGATAGATAAAGGAAATTCCCTGGCCAACTTCATAGCTTGTCATTTCTCAGATAAAATATTTCATTTTGCCCTGGTTCATCATTATTGCTCTTCTTTTTTTCTTCCAGTCCCTCATACTACATCTGTATTTGTGAGAGTATGATTCTTGAGCAGAAACACCCAGGGACTACATTAAAAAGGTAGAGCACTGAATTCTGCCAGGACCTTACGAATTAGTGTTTGAAGCAGATGGCAATAATGCACATTACATACAACCTTCCATTTTATCCTTGTGAATAATAATTTTGAGAACTGTCAAAGCAGACAACCTTCTTGAGAAAAGATCTTTATTACCCATCATCTGTATGCCCATAACACGCATGTGCACCATGGCACTGGAGATTGAACTAAAGATCTTATTCTCTCCTTTGGTCTTTTGACTCAAGGCTGGCATTCTACCACTTGACACTTCTACTTCCAGGCTTTTTTTTTTTGCTAATTGGTGATAAAGGTCTCATCCATTTTTCTGCTTAGGCTGGTTTCCAACCACAATCCTCAGACCTCAGCCTCTTGAGTAGTTAGAACTACAGACCTGAGCCACACCAGTACCTGGCAACCATTGATCTCTACAGCCATAGCAGCTTGCACTATGCCAGTCCAGTATAAAACAGAGGACAGCCTGTGCTCTCATGACACCATACCCCCACTGACATCTCCTGAGCCTCCATACATAAGGCTGTTCTTAGTTCTCCCCAATTGACTACAAACTACAATCAAATGAATCCAGGTTTCAGTAAAACCAGATTGAACACTGGTTTCCCAATTATAGAGGTCACTGAGAGTGTCACTGGGGGCAGCCTCTGAGACAGACAGGGAGAAAGCTGTTTGTAAAGAGCATTGGATCTCTGACTCATGCTCATCCCCCACTGGCTGGACCCTTCCTTTGCCCACAGACACTGTCCTGGTAGTCTACACCAGAGTCTGTTATTTGAAGTCTATGTCCTACACTCGCAATTTCATGCCCCCAAAAAGAAAAAGACATTAATATCACATGTTGGACCCAGACACTGAAAAAATCTGTGCATTTAGTGTTTTCCTACAAAAGGTATAGGAGCTGGGAGCTGGTGGCTCATGCCTGTAAACCTAGCTACCCAAGAGTCTGAGATCTGAGGATCATGGTTCAAAGCCAGGCCAGGCATGAAAGTCCTTGAGACTCTTATCTCCAGTTAAACAGACAGAAAACCAGAAGTGGCACCATGGCTCAAATAGTAAAGCACTAGCCTTGAGCTAAGGAGCTGTAGGAACAATGCCCTGGTTCAGAGTTCAAGCCCTACAACAGATTTCCCTCAATAAAGACATAGGATAATTATTATTTGAATACAGTAAGATGTCTAGGGGAAATATTAAGAATAGAAATCTCAGGAGGAAGCACTAAACAGATTCAATTTGGCACATGATTGTGTCTTCATTGATAAAACATGGGAAAGCCTGTTATCTATATGTGTTAGCATCTAATAAGAGAGGAAAGGAGAAAATGGAAGAGAATGGAATGGAAGAGAATTGGAGGTACAGGGCTGGGGATGTGGGCCAATGTTCTTAATACCCTAAACATCTTGAATTCTGGGACATCAATTCAGAAGGCAGAGCTCTAGTTTTTCTTTTTGTAAATGGTGGGCTGCTAGGAGGAAAATGGTGAAGCCTTAAAGTCTAGAGATAGGTACTGGGATGTCAAGATTAACATTTCTTGAAAAATATGAAAAAGGAAATAAGACCTTCCAGAATCTATGGGAGTCTTGGAACAAAGATGAAAAAATTTGGTGGAAAAATGAAAGGTAACAGAGCACACAAGATCAGAACATGAGTTTTGGGGGGTTTTTTAATGTAATTTGTAGAGATGAATTAACTGCTCTTCCTTAGTTTTTAAAGGGGCCAGCCAGTACTTATTTCTTATACTTCTCCAGAGTTGCAAGTCCATGGTGAAAGAAAAAGGTGAACATGGTAAAATTGTGCATTGGGGCATATGGGAACACAAACAAGGCTCCAAAAAGCGTTGTTAGTAAGGCATGGCTCAAGTGACCACGATTCCTGTTTGCAGAGACTTGACACCGCAGATAGAGCAGGAAAAGCCAGGCTGCTCAGGACAAACAACATCAAGGAGCCATCCAGAAATGGATGACATCACCAGCATGACTTGAAGACTCTTTGGACCAAGAATGTCCAGGGATGTTGGGACCCAAAGAACATCCACTTAATATTGAGACCACAGAGGGTTTTCACGTCATATCTGACCCCCTTCCTCTCTGTACCACCCAATGGAATACTCCACTCTGAAAGTCGACCTAAGGCAAGAATGGCTGCTCCTCTCTCTAGGTTATCTTGCCCTAGCTAAATACTTGCAACACAGCCAATGGCTTCAAATCCCATTGATTTCCATTCATGGGCCTCAGATATGTGACCCTATCTTTGCTGAGGTCAGTGAGTAGGGATACTTGAGTTTACCACCATTGTCCCTGTTGCAAGATGGGGAACAAGTGAGATTTGTCTTCATTGTCACTGGCCATGGCTATCATCCATCCTCTCACTGGACAACTGATGGAAATAATGACTTGTTCAAAGGCACATCCCCCAAAACACAAACAGAGCTGTTAGGCATAAATGGCAACACTATTATTTGTTCCTTGTTTCTTATGTACAGTATGTTCAAAAGGGAATGGAGGATGGGTATTTGCTCATTCAGTAGATTTGCTTTGTCATATAAAATGATCCTATGTTCCTTTCATTGTCTCCTACGACCCATGTTTCTTTTGCACACCAAGCTGCTCTTATCTTGAAGTGTCAATTTAGGGAAACATGGCTATTGTCTAGAAACATATGCTGCCACATAGCTATCTAGGAGGGGTGGATACACTGAGGGCCCCTCAATGCATATGAATACACACATACATGTACCACTGCAGATCACAAGGGTGTTGTCATGAAGACAAGAGGCACTCGGGATAAGATATAATGATAAAATGTAGAAGTTATATTTCTCTGAGCATTTCCATTTTCTCACAGACAGTAAGACCAAAAAAGGCTATTCTTAGAAGAGAAACAAAAAGACCCAATGTCTATGTAGCCTCTTCATATTTATATAAAATTACATTATAGCCAGGCACCAGTTGCTCACATCTGTAATCCTAGCTACTCAGGAGGCTGTGATCTGAGGATGGTGGTTCAAAGCCAACCCAGGCAAGAAAGTACGTGAAACGCCTAATTCCAATTAACGACCAGAAAACCAGAAGTGGTGCCATTGCTCAAGTGGTAGAGCACTAGCCTTGAGCTGAAGGGCTCAGGAACAGCACCAGGCCCAGAGTTCAAGCTCCATGAATAAACAAAAAGTATATGTATATATATATGTATATATATGTATATATATGTATATATAAACATATTCCAAGACGTGGAAATTGGAGATTTGTTTTATTTTAGTTTTTGATGATTCGAAAAATGTTACCCTCCCTTGCTGGCAGAACTGGTTAAACACTTGCAGAAAACTAAAGTTGGATGCTTCTATGTCACCCTGCACCAGGATTAACTCCAAAGGGATCAAAGACCTTGAAGTAAAAGCAGATACACTGAAAACTTTACAAGAAGGAATAGGAGATACGCAAGGCCTCCTTGGCACAGGTCAAAAGTTTCTTAATAAAAACCCAGAAACATAACAAATCAAAGACAGTTTGGATAAGTGGGACTGCATTAAACTGCAGAACTTCTGTATGGCAAAGGACATATCTAAAGGCCTCATATCTAAAATATATCAACAAAAAAAATTGAATCACTCCCAAACTAATCTCCAAAGAAACAACCATCCCATTAAAAGATGGACCAAAGACTTAAAGAGAGACTTCCCTGAAGAAGAAATATGAATGGCCTATAGAAATGAAGAAATGTTCGACATCTCTGGCCATATAAAAGAAATGCAAGTCAAAACAACTCTGATATTCCACCTCACTCCAGTTAGAATGGCCATGATCAAGAAATCTAATAACAACAGATGCTGGAGGGGATGTGGCCAGGAGGGATGACTATTACACTGTTGGTGGGAGTGCAAATTCTTTCAACCACTCTGGACAGCAATATGGCGGCTCCTCAAAAGACTAAACAGAGATCCCCTATGGCCCCAGTAATTCCACTACTTGGCATTTACCCACTCGTCCAGAAACAAGGACATACTAAATCCACTAGCATAATGATGTTTACTGCAGCACTATTTACCATAGGAAAGATATGGAACCAACCCAGATGCCTCTCAGTTGGTGACTGGATCAAGAAGATATGGTACTTAAACACAATGAAATTCTTTGCTGCCATCAGAAAGAATGACATCACCCCTTTGTAAGGAAATAGAAAGACTTAGAAAAAATCATCTTAAGTGAAATAAGCCAGACCCAAATAAACATAGGCTCAATGGTTTCCCTCATTTGTCATAATTAGTATAAACCTTGGACTCTCCTAGAAGAGGTTTACAATAGAGAAAAACCTAGATACATAAGGCCATACAGTATGATGCTAAATTAAAGTACCTTCCGGATATAGAAACAAGAGCCATATAATGTGTGATTGTTGTTCTTAATGCACTATGTTATTTCTCACCTTTTTTGTTGTCCCTTAGTTATCTCATATTGTTACTGTATCTTACTTTTTTATCTGATATACTGTATATACGTCTATTTGTTTATTTAAAATAGGATAGGGAAAGGGAAAAACAAGAGGAAGGAAAGGGGTGCGGGGAGGTAAATGGGGACAAAAACATGAGAAGGGGTAGCAATGTTTGTGAAGTAATGCACCTTCTATCTGGCAAATATAATGTAACCCTCCTATTAATTACAATAAAAATATATTTTAAAAAAGCCAAAACAAGGAAATACAAAAGAGTTACCCTCCCTTTGGGAGGACAGGGGGACAGGTACAGAACTTGGGGAGAAACAGGTAGGAAAGTGCAACAGTGGAGCTCACTGAGCACTGAGGAAAGCATACTATACAACCAGTGTGGGGTGGAGACAGGGATGGACTGAGGGAACAGAAGACGCTGCAGGAAAGAAAACCTATCATGACCTGACTTATGTCACGTAATCCCTCTGAACATCACCTTTATAGTAACAATACGTTTTTTTTTAAAAAAAACTTTCTTTTTCAAATAATGGCTTTAGCTTTTCTTATTGTCCTCCATAGTGTAGCTCAATAAGGTGATCCAGGGTCAGTTGTGTTTTTCACATGTAAGATTAAAGTTCTGTGCTTTGAGCTCCACACCCTTTGTTCTGAATGGCAGTATGTTGGGAGTATGTATTATCCTGACTGCCTGTTAACCCAATGACTTTCTTTTTGGACAGTAGGGCCGGGAGTGTAGCCTACTGGTAGAGTGCTCACCTAGCATGCATGAAGCTCTGGGTTCGATTCCTTGGTACCACTTACACAGAAAAAGCTGGAAGTGGTGATGTGGCTCAAGTGGCAGGGCACTAGCCTTGATCAAAATGTATCCAAGGACAGTGCCCAAGCCCTGAGTTCAAGCCCAGAACTGGGGAAAAAAAAGTGGACAGTAGTTGTCAGTTCTTACTGAGGTATAGATTTTAATGGTCCTTGTCCTTTGAGAGGCTTTGCAATACCTCCCTGAACACATCATTGCATTTTGTCTGTGCGCTGAAACATTTAGTTTCCATATAGTCTGCCTGACTCCACGGGAAGTCCTTAATTCATACACAATAATATTCCTTTTAATGGTGCTATTTTAAAACATAAATTATTACTCAAGGATAATGGAATCTTTCCTGTAATAGTTAAATATTTTAATGATGCTTTAGGTACAATTATAGACAATGGATCTTCTTACGTTTTAATTCCAGAAAGCATATCCCTCCATATTAATTTCATAGTGATAGAATTAAACTATCTGAAAGGATTGTATGCCAACACTCACAACCATGGAAGATTTTCTTTTTTTTTTTTAAAGGGATGGAGAGAGACAGAGAGTTAGAGACATAAGGAAAGAAAGAGAATACATCAAGTTTATGTTGTGGGTCCTTTCCATGGAAGATTTTCTACATATTTTTCTCATTCATTTTCATATATAGATTTCATCTCACAGCTTCTGTCCAGCAAGGGTCTTCATTTCCTAATCTCCCACCCATCTAAGCAGGCCATGATGTGATTTACTTGAAATCTTTTTGAAAAACAACAAATATTTGCAAATATTGTTGCAAAGATATACTTGTTAAAATAATTTCACAAAGTCCTTATGGTATTGTTATTTGACCATATAGTCTCTATATTACAAAGAAGATAATTCTCTGCTTCTCTGGAGACTGGTGTGTGTGTGTGTGTGTGTGTGTGTGTGTGTGTGTGTGTGTGTGTGTGTGTGTGTGTGTGTGTGTGTGTGTGTGTGTGTGTGTGTGTGTGTGTGTGTGTGTGTGTGTGTGTGTGTGTGTGTGTGTGTGTGTGTGTGTGTGTGTGTGTGTGTATGCACACATGTGCCAACCCCGGAGCTTGAACTCAGCAACTAGAAACTTACAAAAGGCTAGTGCTCTACTACTTCACTTCTGGCCTTTTGGAGATAAAGAGTCTCATTGTCTTTCTGCCTGGACTGGCTTTGAATTGTGACCCTTAGATCTCAATCTCTTGCATAGCTACGACTGCTACTGGTGCTCAATCAGGAGTTCTGGACGTTTTGTAATGAAATGAGAGAGAACAGTTCCTCTATCATCCGGAAGGGTTCTGGGTTGTTAATCCAAAATTAATAGGTTAATCCAAAACTTTTCAGGCTAGAAGTCTAGCCAGAACAATCATTACTCTGGATCATAAGATATGTTCCAACTATGCTTCAATTTTTGTGAAAAATTCTACATGTATTGAAAGTGAAAAGCAGATGTTTACACGGGAGATAAGCATGTGTGTGTGTCTGTATACTCTTGTACCATTTTCTTGTTAGAGGGTGTCTCAACCATCTATCTTCTGTTAAGTGGTTTTAGTAATAATCACACTAATACAGCACAGTATTCATCCTCCCTTACAGTGGTTTCTGGCATTAGTTATTAACCATAAAGAATAAATGACCTACTGTTTTCCAGAAACAGTGAATGTTTTCAAAATGACTTCATTCAAGCAGTGTAACAGACTGTTAAAGGCATGAATACTAGAAGATCAGATCATGCTCTATACAATGTCAATACTTACTGTATATCTTTGACCACATTTCTTAATCTTTTGGAGCCTTCAGCTTAACTGTAAACCACAGTGAGTGACTTCTATGATGATTAATGCCTTCAAAGTACTCAATAAAATTCCCAGTACCATAATAAGTGGTTATCATTGGCCAAGTGATTTGACTTTTATATACCATGAGTATAATATCACGCATTAAACAAAAGATCAATCCAATATTTGCTTTGCATGGGTCAAGCCAAAGTTCTATCAAGGGAAAGAAAAATCTCCAAAACAGAAGCAGAATCTAAAGGAAGAAGCCAGCAACCTTCCCCTAAATCTGCATAGCAGAAATATGCAATACTATTACAACGACTATGATTTACTTTAAAGCAGCAATTGAGCAAGGTAAGTATAATATTAAGCTTGAGCCAAAGTTTAATTTTTGACGTCGCTGGCATTGTATCTCAAGGGCTATGCTCTAAAGGTGGCCCCTTGAAGTCATCCTGCTATGAACAGCTTCATAAACATGGGTAGTTTGATAATTAGCATATAAGCAAGCAACATGATTTTAGTAGAAATAATGGCTTATTATTCAGTTTCACATTAAAGCAAATTTTTAGTTGAAATCATTGAAGTTGTAAGTATTTGATAGATTGTTGAGACACCCTTCAACAAGAAAGGGGTAAAAGAATGTACCCAGGCTCTACCCCTTACCCCATGAATGGAGTCCTCTGATCCCTAATTAGCTCAGTCTCTATTACTCACGCATCTATCCATTGTTTTAGGAGAATCCTGACTACAGGAGGCCTACTACATAGGAATCTTGCTTTGGAAATTTGGGTGGATGTGGTGTACGTGCATGAAGTTTCCACACAAAGGAAGACAACTGGAATTTCACTGTGGAAGTAATGGCTATGATGTAGGGAACATTTTTGTGTATTCTTTGTCAATGACTATTGATCAAATGATTATCCCTGGATTCAGAAAACTTCTCATTGTACTGTAACCCAGTGACAAGAAAGTAGCTATGATATCCAAAACACCAGTAAGCCTCTGGCACTTCTCTTCTTGTAAGTCCTCTTTTCAGTAGCTACAGTGATTGTAACAACAACCCAACCTTGGATATACATGCTCATTGACTACATTGAGACCTATTAAGCAGCATAGTACAGCAGGTCAGGTTTACAGCCCACTTACTAGCCATATGTAACTACCAAAGTGATTAACATTCCTTAATGCATCAGAGAAATGGTCTCTTAGAAGCACCCACCTCACAGATGATAAAATAACACTCACAAAGTACTTTCAACAGTTTCTACCACATTTTATCAAGTGCCTGTTATTATTCCTTCAAACTCCCCTCTAGAGTCTCAGTTGGGAGAGGTAATGTTACTTTCTATTACCCTGGACCTGCTCAGTAAAGCCACTTTTACTGGTTATTACATCAGAATTGTATTCGGACCTGCAAAACACTTGAAAGGGTCTAGTTTTGATATATTGTGACAATGAAGACAGTCTGTGTCATAAACAACCACAATGTCTGGATAGAAGAAGTAAAGATTCCCTTATTACCAGCATGGTGAATACACAGGCAATTTATCCCCTTTTTCTAAAAACTCTCTTCATTTTCAAGTGTCTGCTTTACAGTAAAAAATACAGAATGGCTCCATTTCCATTGTCTAGCAGACATTCTGCTTTCCATAAATTGTGAAAAGAAGAAAAAGAAAAACGTCAACCTGGAGTATTTTCTTTTCCTCCCTCCACAGCCCAACTTGGATTTCAAAAGCTGAGGGAAGAGTGAAGGTAGTAGGAAATACGTGCAGAGAGAAAAAGGGAACGTGCAAACAGGACACCTCCCTTCCCCCTTGGCTATATTTCCATTCCTGGGTTACTTGTTCTCTTCCCTTCTGAAAATCTTGTTCAATTTGTATTATTTTAACTTCAGTGCTTGGAATTGCTGCTTGGGGATATCTATGTAAATTTATTAGATGATTTTGGGGCTTCAATATTTACTGCAGACTCAATACAGCATTTATTTTCTTAAAACAATTTATAAAAGGCAAACACACATTCTAACAATACAGAAAGTCAGTGGTACATTTAACCACAACCTATGCACTTATATTTTGTGTGTGTGTGTGTGTATGTGTGTGTCTGTGTGTGTCTGTGTGTGTGTGTGTGTACTGGAATTGGGGATTGAATTTAGGGACTCAGAGTTCTTGCTTACTTGGCTTTTTTCACTCACAGTTGGTGCTTTTACTGCTTTAGCCATGCCTCCATTTCCAGCTTCCAGCATTTTTGTAGAAATGAGTCTCACAGTCTGCTGTCCTGGGCTTCAGATGTCTCTTGTAACTTGGATCTTAAGATGAGCCATCTGCACTTAGCTACGCTTTTTAAGTGCTTTTTCTTCCTTTGGTTGATGGGGAAAGGGAAATAAACATTTATTGTGTGCTTCATGTATAAGCTGGACTTGGCTGAACCTCTTGACACTTGCTTCAGGTAAGTAGCATTCCCTTAGAAGTAAACAGAGACAAAGATACAAGCCAGAAGGTACAAAAGCATTATGTAGACATTAAGTCCATGTCCCTGAAAGGGAATCCCATCATTATATTTCTTTCCTAGTGTTCATGACTTCTTCCTTGACATATCTTTTTTCCTACCAAAATTAGAGGCTAACAAAGGGAACTGCCCATCATGGCTTCTGGTTAAGGATCTTCATCTCTGAACCAAAGTCAAGAACTTTCTAAAACTGGATGCTCAATAGAGAAGCAATGTGTCCAGATCTTTGTCCCTAGATTTTTCCCCGATACACTGAAAGCTAAGCCTCTAAACCTGTGGGAAAAGACAAGTACTGTGTTCTAAAAATAGGGCATCAGATTAAAGAGTAAGCACTGTTTTTCAGTTGATGCTGAAACAGGCTTTTGAAAGCATTTGTAAAGAATGCCAAATCTTGAAAGTTTCTTTTTAATGCAGATTTGTTGATGTTTGCTAGCAAGACATAGATTTAAAGTTTATGTGAATTATTATAAAGACCTGCTCTGAGTGACCAGCTTTTCATACATCCTTCTTGACAATGACTTGTGCCATCAGCCTCTGGAGTTAAGAAAAAGTCCTTGTGATATTTTTAATACAAGAAATCTTCCAAGCTCTGCTTCATCAGAAATGGGATAACAGCAGGAGTGCACTGAAGGAACGCAGTTTCTGAATGATCAGAGGCACCTGAGCTCCCTGTTAGAAGTTAGAGACTTGTTCTAAGTCTTCAGATCACTTTATCATTGCATATGTAAGAATGGCAAAAACTGAAATCACTCATGGAAGAAGGTACACTCCATTGGAAAACATTCTACACAAAGGCAGATAAAACACTTCACATTTTAGCTGGATACCAGTGGCTCATGCCTGTAATCCAGGAGGCTGAGACCTGATGATCGTGGCTGGAAGCCAGCCCAGACAGCCCCATGAGACACTTATCTCCAGCTAATCACTCAAAAGCCTGAAGTGTAACTGTGGCTCAAAGTGGTAGATAGCACTGTAACCTTGAGCCCATCTACTCAAGAACAGCATCCAGGCCCTGAAGCCAAGACCCATGACTGAGCCCTTCTCCCCACCACACACACACACACACACACACACACACACACACACACACACACACACACACACAAACTTTACACTTTTACCTATTTCAAACTTTTCTTAGTTGAAGCTTCTTAATTCTTCCTTTCTTTCCTTCAGCAGTCATTCATTAATTCATTAATTTGGTGTTAACTCTGAGTAGCTGCCCTGAAATGGTCAATCCTCCAGAAGACTGAGCAAGATAGGCCAGTATTACTTAAGTACAACTGAAAAATACTAAGCTAGAATAATGCCTGCTTTTTGTATCTTTGTGTCTTTATGGTCTGGCCAGGGAGAGCAATATACTAAGCCAGTATTTGCTAAGTGGCCTTTTGAGTCAATGAATGATGATAATGTGCTACATGGAAGTAAAAGATGTCCATGGCATCCTCAAGGAGAAACATACCCACAGCCAGTACAAAGGCCAGGTGGAACAGAATAACACAGTAGGACATTGAGAGAAATATAAACAATTTAGTTAGTATAGAAATGTGGAGAAAAAATGTGAAATGATAATTACAACAAATCCATTATGAATCTTCATGCCATCCAGCTAATGAGGCTGGAATCTACCATGAGACAAACAAAAGCCAAAAGAGACTGGTTATTAGAACAATGCCTGATTTCTACCAGAAAAGTCATGTCCTGTTCTCTATCTTAGTCTCTCAAGATTCAACAAATTGTCATGTCAAAAAAAACTGATCTTTCAAAATCTCCAGTAAACAGAAGCTGTATTATTTGGATTGCCATTATTCTCATATTGTTACAGTATCTTGCCTTGTTATCTGGTATATTGTATATACGATTATTTGTTTATTTGAAATAGGATAGGGAAGGGGGAAAAACAAGATGAGGGGAGGAGTAGGGGGGAGGGCAATGAGGACAAAAACATGAGAAGGGATATAAATGTCTGTGAAGTAATGCCCCTACTATCTGGCAAATATAACTATAACCTTTCTATTAATTACTATATGTATAAGAATAATGTGGTAAGATACAAACACATTCGTTGTTAATATGATTTTAATTGGCTAATAATGGTGCATATTTAGGGCATATGTGAAGTTTGGATCTATGGGGGTAGTGTAGAAAGATGAAATCAAGCTAATTAAACAACATACTACATTATCATTTCGTGGATGAAAAGGTTAAAAATATATCCTCTTAGCAATTTTGAAATATACAACACATTAAACATAGCCACCATGTAGTGTAATCTATGAGTAAGATGTATTCTTCCATCTTAACTGAAGTTCCGTACCCTTTGATCCCATCCCTTCCCTCCCCTTCCTACTCTGATTCTTTGAGACATTTCTTTAAATTCACCTACAAGTAAGATGCTACTTTATTTGTCCTTCTTTGACTGGTGTATTTTACTTAATATAAAACCTTCTAGCGGTAAAAGCAGATACCCTTAAAACTTTACAAGAAGGAATAGGAGATATATTAGGTCTCCTTAGCAAACATCAAAACTTGCTTAATAAGGACCCAGGAACACAACAAATTAAAGGAAGTTTGGACAAATTGGACTGCATTGAACTACAGCGCTTCTGTATAGCAAAGGACATAGCTAACAAGTTAAATAGAAAGCCCATGGAATGGGAAAAGCTCTTCACTAACCATACAACAAAGGCCTCATATCTAAAATATTCCTACAGCTTAAAAAAATGATTCTCTCAAAAACAAACCCTCAAAGAAACAACCATCCCATTAAAAGGTGGGCTAAAGACTTAGAGACTTCTCTGAAGAAGAAATAAGAATGGCCAATAGAAACAAGAAGAAATGCTCAACATCTCTGGCCATAAAAGAAATGCAAATCAAAACAACCCTCAGATTCCATCTCACTCCAGTTAGAATGGCCAGGATCAAGAAATCTAATAACAACAGATGCTGGAGGGGATGTGGCCAGGAGGGATCACTACTACAGTGTTGGTGGGAGTGCAAACTCGTTCAACCACTATGGAAAGCAGTATGGCAGTTCCTCAAAAGACTAAACATAGAGCTCCCCTACCCAGCAATACCACTCCTTAGCATTTACCCAAATGTCCACATATCAATATTCATTGCAGCATTATTTACTATAACTAAGAAATGGAACTGACCCAGATGCCCCTCAGTAGATGATTGGATCAAGAAGTGGTAGTTATACACAATGGAATTCTATGCTGCCATCAGAAAGAACAACATCACCCCATTTGTAAGGAAATGGAAAGACTTGGAAAAATCATATTAAGTAAGTCAGATCCAAAGGAACATAGCTTCATTTATAATAATTAGTACACATCTAGGACTCTCCTAACAGAGGATTACAATAGCTGATAACCTATGTTCTAAGGTCATATAGGATGAGACTCAATGAGTGGAACTCTAGGATATGGAAATAAGAGTTTTATCTTGTGTGGTTGTTAGTATAGTACATTAAGAACATTTCTCTTCACTTTTTTTGCCCTTGTGGTTAATCTCGTGTTGTTACTGTACCTTTATTACCTGACATATTGCATATACATTTATTTGTTTATTTAAAATAGGAACAGGAAGGAGAGAAAACAAGATGATTGGGAGGGGTTAGGGAAGGGAAATTGAGACAAAAACATGAGAAGGGGTATCAATTTGGGAGAAGTAATGCATCTACTACTTGATGAATGGATCTGTAACCCCTCTATACATTATCCCCACAATAAAATAAATAGAAAAGAAAAAAATAAAGCGCTCCAGCTTCGTTCATGTTGTTACAAAATGAAGGTATAGCCAAAGGGGTGGGGGTGGAGGCTGCTATCTCACACCTGTAATCTAGCTAATCCAGAGGCTGAGATCTGTGAAGGCAGACTGGGTAGAGAAAAAAAATCAATCTGTGGGGCTTTTATCTCTAATTAGCCAGCAAAAATCTGTAAGTGGAGGTGTGGTACATATGGTAAATTTCTAGTCTTTAGTAAAAATGCCAAGCAATGAGTTCAAGTCCGAGTCCAAGAACACACACACACATAAATGAAAATATGAAAATTCTTATACACATCCAGGATTACATAAGACAATGCCTGGAGAGAAAGCTATTCCCAATGAAGTATGATTAGCACATGGAAACCCTTTCTCTGAGGAAGTATCCCATGAACTGGTTTTTAATCCCAGAAGCTACTCAGGAGTACATTAGGCTATTCATGGTGTGAAAGAAGATGACAGAGCAATGGCGAGGCAAAATGACCACAGAGAAGGCTTCACTTCTTCTGGCCACTGGGCTGTCTTCACAAAAGTCTGACTGAGAAAACTATTTCAGTAACCCAGTAGAAGTCTTCCTAAAGAAACACACAGGATCAAAGGAGAAAATCTTTTCTCTCTCCATGTTTAGCACTCTACTGACAAAGTGTGATATCCTGCCACTTGACAAAGGAAAGACAGTAGCTTGTTCCAGCTTTATTATTGCAGATTGTAATCAAGAATGTTTTAATTGTAGTGAACATTTTGGATCTTTAGAGATATAAATCAGTAACTAGCATGTACACACACACACACACACACACACACACACACACACACACACACACACACCCAAAGTAGTCAAAAAGGAAGTTAAATCCAAGTCATTTTTCCATTCAGGGAAATTTTTTCTTTTATTTCATCACTCTGTGAAAGAAATTCAATTCAAGACTGGAAGTGTAACTTGGTGGTACAGCACTTTCTTATCATATGTGAGACTTTGGGATGTAGCCATAGCATCCATTAAAAACAAAAAAACAAGTACAAAGTAATAGCTAAGGGCAGATATTACAGGGTCCACAGGTATTTCCTGCAGTCATACAGGTCTAAAAGCTACCATATCAGTGAAGTGAACCAAAAGTAAGTAGGAACTTAGGTAAAATTGAAACCTAAGTTTGACTTCTAATGCCATTCAAGAAGCTGTCTTTAGGTTAATCCTTCATTTAAGGTGACACTTGGCTGGCTGAGCATCTATTTATGGGAAAAAACTGGTAATTTATTCCAAGCCCCTTAACCTAAAATGTCCAATTTTGATGCATCAGCCTTGTGAGACCACTAGTATCAGCTGGATTGTTAGTCCCTCATTAATAAACTTCTAATTAAGTTGATGGAAGGTTTTCACTCTGTAGTGAATGGTAAGATATAGAAGGGATGCCAGAAACAATTACATGCATCTACTTTAAAATTCTTTATCCCATGGAATTTTACTCTAATTTTATTCTGCTTCCTCATGAGAAAAACCAGTGATGGTATAAAAATAAATCATACAGTATCAAATGATCTTCTATAGATGAAAGCTGAAATATGCAAATGAAAACTACTCAAACCAGCAATTGTAATATTGTTTCAACAAAATAACCAGCTACCTTGTGGCATCACAATAGAAATCTTCAAAATGAAGCAAATGGGTAAAAAGTAAACAGAGGCATCACTAGCTTTTGGAATAAAATCTTACTTGAAATTAAAGTCCAAGAAAAGACATTGAGGAAACAATGGCTAAAATGCTTTCCTATTTGATGAAAGCTTGATAACACTAAGATCCAAAAGCTGAGAGAATGTCAAGAAGCAAACTATCAAAAGAACTAAAAAATGACCTAAATAAAGAAACAAAAGCCATATAAGGAGTGATTGTTGTCCTTAATGTACTATGTTATCACTTATCTCTTTTGCTATCCCTTGGTTATATCATATTGTTACAATATTTTACCTTGTAATTTGATATATTGTATATATTCATATTTGGTTATTTGAAGTTGGACAAGGAAGAGGGAAAAACAAGATGAGGGGCTGGGGTGGGCGGAGGGAAATGGAGACCATGTCATGAGAAAGGGTATCAATGTTTGTGAAGTAATGCACCTTCTATCTGGTGAATGTAATGTAACCCTTCTATTAATCACAATAAAAAATAAATTAAAAAGAAAAATGACCTAAATACATGGGAGTGATAAACCATGTTCACGAACTGGAGAAATAAAGACTGGAACACCAATTTCCCTTGAGCTAGAGATTCAATGTAATAATCTCAATTTTAAAAACCTGAGGCTTTGGAAGGAGGAGAGTAAGGGAATGGACAAACTAATTCTAAAATTTGTGTAAAATGTGAATCATCTATGATTGTAAAGAGAATTTTGAATAAGAACTTTAGAGGACATTATTTTGATGGTAGTGATGCCTTCATAGATTAGGTACATTTATCACAAGTTATAGAATTGTACACTTTGAATATATGCAGTTTATTGGATAGCAATTATATTCCAAAACAGGTTTAAAAATAGGCATGATTAAACTGCATTGGATAGAAAGGCATGCACAGAGAATAAAGCTACAGAAGGGTAAGGAAGTAATACCACAATGTCATGTAGTGATTTCTCTGAGCGGGGGCTAGGGGTGGGGAAAGAAGAGAAATAGTGGTTATCAGGAAAGAACACATGCATATGTGGTTCTCTCTTGACCTGACAGGTAATTTCTAGGATTTTGCTGTATAAGAATAAGGAAGGGAGAGAAAGAAAAGGAAAAAAAGATGAAAGACGAGAAGAATTAAACTAAACAAAGAACCAAAACATTTTCCCTTTTTTTGTTTTTGTTTTCATTAGTCACAGAGATTGAACTCTGGGCCTGAGCTAGCACTCTACCACTTGAGCCACAGCACCACAGCACCACTTCTGTTTTGCTGGTGGCTAATATAAGAGTCACACAGATTTAGAGGTCTGGATGGCTTTGAACCACCATCTTCAGATCTCAGCCTCCTGAGCTAGGATTACAGGAGTGAGCTACCGGCACCTGGTCAACATTTTTCTTTGTATAAATTTATTTACTTGGTCAACTTTTTCATTTATATAAATTCATTGTCTCAAGTATTTCATTATACCGATGGATTTCCAGAAATTCAGTAGATATCTGATAACAAAAAAAATCAGTGAATGTATTTCTTATTTTTAACAAAAAATAAACTACATAACTGTGTTTTTTCATTAGAAGCAAAAATTATAGTAAGCTTTAAAAAAAAAGTCACCTCTGAGCTGGGTTAGATGGCTCATATCTGTAATCCTAGCTATTCAAGAGGCTAAGATCGTGGTTCAAAGCCAGCCCCAGCACCAAAGAAAGTGAGACTCATCTCCAATTAACCACTAGACAATGGGAAGTGGTGCTGTGGCTCCAGGGCTAGGACGGGAGCTTTGAGCTGAAGAGCTCAAGGACAATGCCCAGGCCCAGAATTCAAGCCCCATGACCCACAAAAAATAACAAAAAGGAAACTATTTAGAAAATCTCCTAGGTTTTAATTCCAACAGGCTAATGGTCAGTTTTAAACTTTGCATGAACTTTGTGAAAATCTACCAGTTCTTTGGAAATAACCAGAATTTCCCATGTGTAGACTGTATAAATGTCACAAGAATAATTCATTTGTCTTCCCTTAGCCTTCAACTACTTCATTCTCAAGGAATTTGAGCTATCTGAATACATCTTACTTCCAGAGTGGTAGAGTTTCTCAGAAAAAGTGTTTAACTTTCTATAAACCTGAAGTTTGAAGGGAAACCTTGGACATCTTAGGGAAATATGGATAAAGGGAAGTTAGACAAGTGTCACAAAATGCCTGAGGGGTATGAATGAACCCCGAGAAAGGGTACCAAGGATGAGAAGAGCAAGAAGCAGCCAAAAAGCTCATTCACCCACTTCTAAATAGAACTGGATCATCCACTGGGCAGAGTCACAATTAGTCCAGCTCTTACGGAGTGTAAAGGGGACCACCAAGGGAAAATTCTTTAACCAGGCAGGGCACACTCACAATATTACAAGCACTGAATTATTTTATCAGAGATAATTTAACATGGATCATTTTTAGCCATGCTTTGGAGACCAGCAAAGTCACCAAATTGAGAGACTGTGTTGTCATGGGGGAAGCAGAGGGATTGTGGGACTGAGGAGCTGAGGCAGGGGGGGATTTACTATTATTGAAGCTCAGAAGGAAGAGTCATGCAGAACTGGGGAGCAGACGCAGGAGGAGGGAGACTATTGCTTTTGAGATGGGGTGGAATTGCAAAGATAAACCAAGTGTTGTATCCAGTGTGAAGACCTTATGCTGAGGGCTGGGGGAGTGGCTCAAGTGGTAGAGCCCTTGCCTGCCCAATGTGGACCCTGAGTTCCAATCTCCATATCATCAGATGGGGAAGAGACAAACTTGTTTTGGGAAAAATAATGACAGCAATAAGAAGCTTTTCTTTTTAGTGTTTTTTCTAGTGAAGAACCAAATAATTACATGGAGAGAAAGAAAGTGGGATTTTCAGGGTGTCAGTCCCAGCAGCCCACAGGCAGAATGAAGAAGACACGTGTGTATTGACAGTCTAACTGCCAATATTCTATCTAAGCCAAGAGCTCAGGCTTTACAACTGGAGCACGTGAAGTGCAAAATGAAAGACCCTCTGGGCATAACACAGTGAGACAGAAGCCATAAAATCAGGTGAGCGGATAGCACAGGGTGAGGGTGGGTGAGGATGATGCGTCTTCCACACACCTTGCCCTGCATAAGTAAATATCACTCGACAGTCAACTTGTGGATGTCCCTAGCATTTAGGAAGAGTGATGACTGAAGCAGAGTAAGTGAGCTCGATATTCTACCTCTTGTTCAAAAGGCACCTGCATGGAAATCACATGAAACAAGAGCTTTGTTTCCTATCACTGGGAATTCATTGCTTATGTAGCTACCCAGGTCTTACATGACCACATCCTTCCTCTAGCTCAGGAACAGAGGACTGATTTTTTTCATATATTTTTATTGTAATTAATAGAAGGGTTATATTATATTCACCAGATAGAAGGTGCATTACTTCACATACATTGATACCCTTTCTCATGTTTTGGTCCCCATTTCCCTTCCCCATCCCCGCCCCTCATCTTGTTTTTCCCCCTTCTCTATGCATTTTCAAATAACCAAATATGCGTATATATAATATATCAGATAACAAGGTGAAATACTATAACAATGTGAGATAGCTAAGGGACAGCAAAAGAGATGAGAGATAGCATAGTACACTAAGGACAACAATTCCCACATTTTCTATTATTGCTTTTGTTTAAAATTCTCTCCTCTATTTTCCTTTCTCTTTATTTCTCTCAGTAGAAGATACTCAAGAAGAGGACAAACTTGCTTCAAAGGAAATAAAAAAATTTTACTTTGTTAGAGGTTTCCTTCATGAGAGCAGAGGACTGATTTTATTCCTCCAGTTTTATTTAGAAGACCATGTTAGACACATGCACATTCTTGCTCTATCGGTAAGACTCTGGACCAGACTGAGAGAAACATTCACTGGAACAAAGGATCCTGTCCCCTATGACCTGAAGTTTGTCACATTTATCCCACCAAATGAATCACATATTCAAATGTCACCATTGCTGTTTACCCCTAGGCATATGCCTATTATAGATTTAATCAGAGCTTTCCTCGTGAGATGGAATGAAAGAAGAGAGAGTGAAGAATTCTATGTCCTACTGTGATTGGGGATTTAGAGTTATGTTTGACTGTCAGACTTTGTTCCCTGGTGGAAAAAAGTGACATTTTATTCCAATCAATACCTATTCCACTTTTCCCTGAACACACACACACACACACACAGAGTAAAAATGCTTATTCTATAAAACAATCAAGAATGTGAAATAAGAATACGTCAGAAGAGATAAAAATGAAGATATAACAGCGTAACAATAAAATGCATAGCACTAGCTATTCATAAAGGTTAGAGGCAGGGAGGTAAAATTCGAGTCACAGCCTCTCTCATCCATTCATGTCAGAGTAGAATGCAGCAACACTAGAGTGTGGGTAATGATTCCGAAAGTGTGAAGCCAAGTGCTGGTGGCTCACACCTGTAATTCTACCTACTTAGGTGACTGAAATCTGACTATCGTGGTTAAGTGCCAGCTTGGGCAGAAAAGCCCATGAGCCTTTATCTCCAGTTAACCAGCAAGAGAGCCAAAAGCGGATATGCGGCTCAATTGCTAGAGCACCAGGCTTGAGTGGAAAAAAGCCAAGTAAGAGTGTAAGTCTTGAGGTCCTAGTAGTAGCACACACACACACACACAAAAAGAAAAAAATAGAAATAGTAAAAATAAAACAAAAAAAAAGTGAAAACAAGTTTGAGAAGGATGAAAGGAAGGAGAATCTGGCAACTCTGTAAACCTAGAGAATTTCTGTTCATGCAAAACCAGTGGACCCACGTGTAGGCAATCTACCTTCCAACAAGGAAGTGCTGGATATCTTTGCAAATTAATAAGCTGGAGAACTTTCCCCTCTTTATGAAGATGACTAATGCAATTGGAACAGCTAGATTTGATCTCTTAAGCTGAACCATTTCCTGTAGGAAATACCGAGCCTTCCTACCTGGAATGAAAAACCTCAAAGAAATAATGAATACTAATGAAATAGTTGCTAATGTTAATGTTTTGGGATATGTGCCTCTGCTCTCCACTCCAGCTTCATCTCAGTCTTTCCTCTTTTATTTTTTCATGCCAGCTCTGAGGCTTAATGAACTCAGGACCTGTAATCTGTCCCTGAGCTTCTTTTGTTCAAGGCTTCCATTCTACCACTTGAACCACAGCTCTACTCCTGGCTGTTTTGGTAGTTGAGTGGAGATAAGAGCCTCATAGATTTCCTGCCCCTGACTAGCTTCAAACCATAATCCTCAGTTCTCAGCTTCCTGAGTAGCTAGGATTACAGATATGAGCCACTGACACCCAGCAGTCCCTCCTTGGAACTCACTACACTCCAGCCCCACAGTCTACATTCATGCCTAGCTCTGGGCCTCTGGCACTGACATTCTTTTTGCCGAGAATGTGTTTTCCTCCAGATCATTGCCCAACTGGATTCTCAACCTAAAAGAGACCTCTTTTGATAGCATTTCCCTGACAAAAATGTCTCAAATTTGTAGAACCCCAAGATACCTTTTAAAATGTCAGTCAACTGGGCAGAACAAAGCTTTCATACATATTGGTCCTAGAAATGGAAGGCTTAAGGAATCCTGATAACCCAGAAAGCATTGCTTACTACATACAGTTTAGGGTTCAGAAGGACTTCACTATCTTGAAAAGTCCTTGAAAGGTGTTAAAAACAACAATGTCATGATGTCTTTCAATACAACTTCAGGGAAAAGATAGGGTTCCAGGTGAGTAAACACCACATTCTTACAAGGGCAGATTGCACTGAAAAACAAATTCCTATGTAGGGTTTGAATAAAAACAAAGAAGACAAAGCTAGTGTGAGAAGAACAGCAAGATAAAGAGATTACAGAGGTTAGAGGTAGAAAAATCAGGAAAGGTCTGACAAGGTATGATCCCATTTCTAGAAGAATGGTAATGTACCAAGAGGAAAGAATTAAATAGAAACGGGAGAAATCGTTAGGAAAAATGAGAAAACTAGGAAGAGAGAAAAGAGAAGGAAGGATGAAATAGAAAAGAAACGAAGGCAGAAGAGCCCTGAAGACAAGACAGCCTCTGACAATATCAGGCAGGATCAATGTTCTTCCCCGTCCATCTTGGCGTGAAAGGTAGTAAGTGACAGTTTCCTCTTGAAAGGATATCAGCTGGCAGTGAAAAAGCAAAGAAGTAAAATCCAAAGATTTCTCCAAGGAGGACTAGCTATTGAGCAATGGGTTGCCACACTAAATCAGCCTGATCAATGTATTTACCAGTCAAATCCTATGCTAGAGGCAGAAGAAAAGCTGCCCAAGTTGACTGGACTACAGTTATCTGTCATTAATGAGGTTTAAAGGTAAAGCATGGCCCCTCACATTAGAAGGGGGAATGTCAGCAAATAAACAACAATGACAAAAATTAAAAACAAGGAAGAGACTGTGGTAAATCCTTCTATGGGCATGTTAGTCCCCAGTGCCAATGGGGATGGCTACAAAGAAAACCCAAAACAATGACCAGTCATTGATTCAGAAATTGAATAACTGACCTCTCTTCCTTCAGTGTCGAAGCCAACGACTTTACTCAAAGGTCCTGGTGCCTACAGTCAGGGACCAGAGAGAAACAAAATTAAAAAAAAAAAAAAGCAGCCACCTGTACACTGGCCTGTGAAGCAGCTGAAAATGCGGAGTCTGTTCTGCTTGGTTGTGGGGTTTTCTTGGTGGTACTGAGGTTTGAACATAGGACTGCCTACTTGATAAATGAGTACTCCATCCCTTTAGCCACATCCCCAGCTCTTTTTACTTCAGAACATTTTCCAGATATAGTCTCAAGCTTTTCACCTCTCAGCCATGGACTGTAGTCTCCCATATAGCTGTATACCATCATGTTTCTGTGTTCCGTTGAAAGTTTAAGAACTCCCCAACACTGGCTCCATCCGTGGGCCTTTGAATCACTAGGATTATAAGCCATGAGCCATAGTGCCCAACTGTTTTTTTGTTTTTGTTTTAGAAAACAGGCAGGGGTCAGGAGTTTGGCCTAGTGGTAGAGTTTTTGCCTAGCATGCACGAAGACCTGGGTTCGATTCCTTGGTACCACAAACACAGAAAAAAGCTGGAAGTGGTGCTGAAGCTCAAGTGGTAGAGCTCTACCTTGAGAAAAAGAACCCACAGATAGTGCTCAGGCCCTGAGTCCAATCCCAGGACCGGCAAAAAAATTAAAAAAAGAAAAATGAGAAAAAGAAAAAAAAAGGAAAACAGCCAGGTTTTTCTTGATATGAAGAAAAAACTTAATTTCTTGGCTCTCAAGTGAAATTCTCTTAAGCCTTTTTTTGGAAATCTGTTCAAAAAGCAGTCTTCAGAGTATACCTTCAGAGTTGGCTAAAAAATTAGGTCTTAATTTCCTCTTTATTAAGAGAAAAGAAAATTGTAATGGCAATATGCCAACAATGTTGGATGAAAATTTTGAAGCTTTTTAATAATTTGGCCTAAAGCCACTGCTTCTGTATTTGGCAAGGCAGGTGGAGGTACTAACTCTATAGCCCTTCTCTACTGAAAGCACAGTGGGAAATAATTTTGGAAGGATTATTACATACTTTTATTTTTGAACCAAAAGAAATCGGATGAAGCAGGCATATGGCCCAGCATCTGGGAAATCTGACTGGATGATTGCAATTTTACCAAAAAATTCTCAATAATTTATAGATCTTTATATCCTACAGGGAAAACTGGGGCTTATCTTATCTTGCCATGGGAACTACTTTAAAACATGAATTTATGTGTATGTGCGAGGCATATTGTAATTCAAATTAAAAAATGTGCACTTTCATACAAAAGTATTATGACAAAAGTAGTTTCCTAACTTTGTTCACATCTCTTTATGGACATATTTTGGTTAGTTCCTAAAAAATATTTAAAATATTTGAATGCACATAGAACATAAATGTGCAAACATAAGTGTTGTTGGTACTATGCTTTTACAATTTGATGCTGGCGAATCACATTGTAAGAGCTCATAAGAAAACTGTCCAATATTTACTTTATGTGTAGAGTTGTATTTTTGAGTATGTATTTTGAATATGTATTTTTGAAATATACATTCACTTGTACCTCTAAGAATTTGTCTGAAATAAACTCAATTTCCTAAACATTACTTCAATTGAGGCTGTTTGAATAGTCAAAAAATGAATGTTTAGAACCTCTGCCTCCACTCATATCTTGTTTTTTCACTTTGCAAATAGAATTTAAAACAACCTGACTACATGATCCTGTATCCCCACAGCCAACCAGAAAAGTTACATACATGAAAGGTGAAAGGATGAGTAGAAGTCATTTGTGCCGTGAAACTTTTAAAACAAAGTTGGAGAAAAATCCTTATATAGTTATGGTTTTAATACTAAAATATTCTATCCTTTTAATAGATTTATTTTTATAGCCATTGCAATAATACAAAAACAAAAAACAGTGGAGTATTAGAATAAAATCCATGTGAAAAAAAAAGGTTAATGAAGGCTGGTATGGCTCAATGGTATAGCTCTTGCCTAGCAGGAAAGCCCTGGGTTCAGTCTCCAGTAGTGCAAGAAAAATAAATAAAACAAGCAACAATGACAACACAAATGTGTTAATACAGAAATAATACTGACTGTTAGGATTTCAAGTTGTTCTTCTGAGGCCTGAATTTCCTATGGTTTCTTACAGGCAAACTCGGGATTTCCTTTTTTCTTCAAGAGACAGTTATTTACTCTGATAGTGCGGCACCATCTTTGAACATCTCCCTGTTTGAAGTTAATTCTAAGATGTGGTGAAAGAGAATCCAGGGATAAAGTCACTGTTCTGTGAATTCTTAGTCCCTATATCAACTTGAATCTTGTTAGTTTCATAGCTCCAAATGGAGTCTGGATGTTTTAATACTGTTTTGTTTTGTTATGCATACTGTATGCATAGGAAAACAGAACAATAAATGTTGAAATTGGCTTGGGAAGGGTAGAGGAGAGAAGGGACAGTGATGGAGGGAGTGCATCAATACTCTATGCATATTCAGATATGTCGCAATGAAACTCTCTTGTACAGCTAACTGAGGTTAATGAAAAGCTGATAAAATATTTGTTTCTGACTATAAATAGTATATCAAATATAATAAATATATATCTGTATGTAGGAACATGAGTAGAGTCTGAAAATGTCTCATACTGATAATCAGGAGGCTGGGAATGTAAAGCTCATAACTGGGGGGCCAGGCAGGCAGAAAACTTCAGGACACCCCTTCTCCATCCATTGCTTGTCACAGAAGCTTGCACGTAACACCCAAGCTGTGTGGGAGGTTTAATTTAGAAGAACTACAAGTCCACCAAACCTGGGCAGAGAAGCCCTCCTCTGGAGGGAATCTGGGCACAATAACATGTCTGTGATCGCAGCAATGATTCATAACCTCAAGCAGGCAGGTTTCAGCCTTGGTGTTTGCAGGTAGGGAGAGAGAGACCCTTTCTCAGAATAAATAAATCACCAATAAGGTCAGCTATGGAGGCATGGATAAAGCCTAGAGAGCCAGCCTAGCAAGTACAAGATGGTGAGTTCAAACCACATTACCACAGCAAAAAACAATGAAAGCTAAACTTGTATGTTCCAATACATAAAACCATAAGGGATGTTTTCATATATGTGTGCGTGTGTGTCTGTTTAATGTTTTACAAATTAATGTATTTTCAAATGTATAGGTAAAATTCACATTTATTTTATTAAAATTTTATTAGCCTGTTTTGTATTCGTTTGCTTTCAATGCGAATTAAGTTACTATGTAAGTGATAATGTACATTTTTATAACAACGCTAAAGTAATATCACCTAACATTTTTAAACTATTTGATTTTGTGACCTGTGCATTATTTTGATAATCTTGTCAACTCTTAGCAAATGGAAGCTATTACTTTCAACACAGTGTAGTGCTTAAATGCTTCTAATTGCAAATTTTTCCATGTTAGATTTGCTTAAGCCATATATTTTGTATTCAAGCAGATGTTCAAGAAATAAATATTCATATCAAGTTTATGTGGCTCATAACTCCATGTATTAAAGATTATTTTAGATGAATCCACAGACCTAGTTTCTGACTGAAAAATATGCACCCAGAATATTTAAATTACATTTACACATCTAATAAAAATTTAGTCATTTCAATGGCCTGTACACTGTCAATCATGGGTAGGAAAATATAACCTGACATCCTGACATACTCTAGATTTATCCTAACATGTAATGCACTTGAAAGTACTATAACTCTAGACCAAGACAAGTTTTTCTGCAATAACATCCATCATGAATGCAGGGTCCTTTTATTTGGGGGGTGGGGGGGTTGGGTGGGAGGATCTCTTCTGTCCAATGTCAGGTAAAAACACAGCAGAAAATATGCCTTTTTGTATTAGAAGTCAGGTGTATGCTCCCATCTGGAGCAGGTATTTTAAATCCAAATAAATGACAGTATGCAAACCTGTGCTGGTAGTGCTTCATGAATAAATCAAGGGTAATATGGTTTCTGTGAGTTGAAATACAATTCTCACTTTGATGGCATTATATTTGTTTAATCCTATCTAGCATTCATTAAACACTATCCAGATGCCATGTCAATATGACATGCTTTCTAAATATTAGGTCATTAAATCCTTACTGCCTCACAAGAAAGGCTCTCTTACTACGTCCATTTTACAAATGATAAAATTGAGGAAGAAGGAAGTGATATAGTAGGGTTATCATGACAGCTAGCCAGTAGCAGTATTGGAATTCTAATTTAAAATGATCCCTCTTTCTTAACCTTTGATAATATACTTCCTCTTAAATATAAATGGCAATTTTAGAAACAGCCATAACATATTCCTATCCCTTTCTTCTGTCCTATTTTCATTTCTTTTGAGCAGCTTTTCATTACTGTAACAAAATACATGAGGATATCTACTTACAAGGAAGTAAAGGTTATTCGGCTGGTGATTTCAAGAGGTTTTAGTCCATGGTTGTTTGACCTTGTAGGCTGGAGCCTGCGAAAGCCCGGTAATCATGCTGGGGATACATGGCTAAGAGGCAGAAAGAGATAGGAAGGAGTCAGAGTCCCACTATCCTTCACAAAGGCACACTCAAAATAAATTGTCTTTTCACCCCATTATTAAAGGTCCCAGCACTTCCCAACAGTGTCAGAGGCAAGACAACAAGGTTAACCCACAGTTTTGGGCAACATATTCCGAAAGTCTAAACTGCAGCTCATTCTCTGCTCATTGCCAAAGAATAAAGACTTCCTTATCAGACACAGAGACTGTATTTTTGCACCTCTGATCATTTACCTCCATGCAAACCCTCGCCACTGTACTATATTGGGTTCTTGTTTCATTATTTACCTGAAATTTTACCTTCTCAGAGACCCTAGGAGAGCTGCCAAAGGCTCATAGTCTTCATTTTTTATTTCTGTCAATAAACTTTCAATTGAATTTTCTCAGAATATAAAATCTCTATGTTGACTTTGCTGAAAAGTCAAACATGTATTTTCCCCTTGGGTACCAGGGCTTAAACTCTTAAGCCAGGCATTGAACTTCTGTTTGTGTTGTTTTGCCCACGACTGGAGCTCTTCCACCTGAGCAACACTTCCAGTTTGGATGCTTTTTTGCTGGTTATTTGGAAACAGTTCTTTACAGATTTGTCTATCCAGGCAAAAAATGAGTCTCAGCTCCCAGCCTCCTGAGTAGGTAGGATAATAAATATGAATCATTGACATTCAGCGTATTTTAATGTTTTATTGTTGTTGAGTTATATCCTCCAAGACTCACTGAGAGAAGGAAGGAAGTGTAAAATATTACCAGGTACCTGCTCAGTGCCTCGTTTCCTAATACCATTGCTATTACTCAGAAGCTGGTTAGACTTACTAATTAATGCCTGAATTTTAAAATTGCACCAGTGGTTCACAACCATAATCCTAGCTACTCAAGCTGAGTATCTTAAAATTCAGTTCAAAGCCAGCCCAGGCAAAATTATCCATGAGATTTTTATCCCTGGTTAAAAAAAAAAAAGCTAAAAAGTAGAGATGTGGATCAAGTGATAGAATGCTAACTTTGAGCAAAATAGTGTAGGGACAATGTCCAGGCCAAGTTCAAGTTCAAGTGACAGGACTGACATGCAACAAAACAAAACTGTTAGGCAGTATCTTATATTCTATCAGATTAGAAGAATGACTATGGGTAGGTGTAGATAGGAAAATAAGTTTTTTTTTCAATAGAACATCCATAAATTGGACCGAGTTTCCTACAAGGATTTTGTGACAGTAAAACCTCTGATCCAATTTTGTTATAGATTGTTCACTGTGGCCAGGAATGGTAGCACATGTCTTTGGTCCAAGGCTAGCCCAAAGCAAAAATAAGAGACACTATCTAAAATATATATGTGTGTGTGTGTGTGTGTGTGTGTGTGTGTGTACATATATATATATATATATATATATATATATATATGCTGGATACATGCCTCAATGGAAGAGCCACTTAGAAGGCACAAGGCACTAAGTTCACTCTGGCTTTGGGTCAGGGAACAAATGATATAGATCAAGCTTGGAGCTAAAATAGAATAATCAGTTCAAGAAGCACTGGTGGCCTGGGGTATAAAGACCTAGCTGGCCTCAGAGGCATTTATTTCCAAGGCAAATAAAGAGGAATGTAAATTATGAGAGAGAAGTAATGGAGGTAAAGGCAAGATTTCTTGTCCCAAACTGTTCTTCAAAAGGAAATTACTTAAATGGAGCAAGAATTACCTAAACACTCCTATAAAGGTGACATAGGACCTAAGAACTGAATAGATTGTTCTATGAGTCATATTGGGACAAATAAGTACTAGAAAAAAATTATGCTCCTATCTTATGCCAAATTGACATCAATATGTAAGAGTTGCATACAAAAGCATTTTTTAAAGAAATGAGCAGTAAATTCATCTCATGGTAGAGAAAACTATTCTGTAGTTCAAAAGGAAAAGGTAGAAAACATAGCAATAGATTACCTAAAGGTTATCTGTTTTGGAATTTACACACACACACACACACACACACACACACACACACACACCTTCAAACAACCATTTGAGGATAAAAAAAAGTCTTGATAGATTGGCAAGAACACAGCATAGGAATAAATAGCAAAAGAAAAGAGAGAATAGATTTACTCAAAAACGGAAGAAAAATATAACCTATTTAAACACTTGATAATCATACAAGTAAAAATTAAGATAATGAGACTTTTCTTGCTGACTTGTTACAATGCCGACTTACTATGCTATTTATTATAAAATTAGTAACTTTCATGCATCATAAATTCATACAAAATTTCTGGTAGACAAAGTGTCAATCTGCTTATTGACAGATTGAAAGTGGTCAGACCATTTGACCCAAGCTTCATTTTAGGAATTTGTCCTACGAAAATTAGACCTAAAAATAATAATGTATTATGTATAAGCAATTTAGAATTTTTAAAATCTAAGTTGTTTGTGATTAGATTTACTAAGTAAAATATAGTTATAGCAGGGTACCACTGACTTACATTTGTAATCCTAAAAGTTGATTTCTGAGAATCATGATTCAAAGCCAGCCTGGGCAAGAAAGTCTATGAGACTCTTATCTCCAATTAATTACCAAAAAGCCAGAACTAAAGTTTTCATCGAAGAGAAAAGCAATAGTTTTGAGGAAAAGAGCCCAGGGACAGCATCCAAGCCCTGTGTTTAAGCCCAGGACCAGCACAATAAACCAATAGACAGATGGACAAATAGACAGATGACAGATACCATTATAATTAGATAGACATAGTTGTTATATATTACAAGAATTTGACAGCCAGGTGGATGTGTAGTTACATATCCCCAGCATCCTGTCTTTGAAGAAGTATGAATAGGAAGGAAGTCCACTCTGCTTAGGCAAAAAGTGAGATCCTGTTTGGAAATGAAGGAAAATTAAGACGTCTGAGAACATGATTTAACTGGTAAAACACCTGCCCAGCAAGCAAAAATCCAGTATGGCCAAATAGGAACTAAAAAGAAATAAAAAGGAAAAATGGCATCCATTTAAAAAAAGTTGGCATTCATTCTTTTTGTAATCTCCCAGTTAAAAACAATTCAAGGGATAGTTAATAACAGTAAAGTATATATACTAAAATATATTTTAAAGTATGTAAATATAAATATACTCAAATATTTACTGAATGTTTACTATCTACACTATTCTGTGGTCCAATTACCATGTGGTTTACTATACATATAGCAAGAATGAATATGAATATATATAATTCCAGTACACAGGAATTATATATATCCATGGCCATGATAAATTAGGCAGAGAAAAAGATAATCAATAAGATATTAATGTGGAAATCAGGATGATGAGATACTCAATTAAATTTTCTCACACACACACGCACGCATTGGACGAGTCATAAATTTCCTTAATTTTTATTCTAAAGAAAGGAGAAGTAACTTTGTCTTAATTTTCGTGGGGTTTACAGGACACAGAATGGCATTTTCAAGGAGAACTTGGGTGGACACAAAACAAGAGAAACCAAGCTCATTTACTCATGCCTGTTAATTTTAGCTACTCGGAAAGCTGAGATCTGAGGATCAAAGTTCAAAGCTAGCCGGGGAAAGAAAGTTTTTGAGACTCCTATTTCCAGTTCATCACCAAAAAGCCAGAAATTGAGCTATGGCTCCAGTGGTAGAGTGCTAGCCTGGAGCAAAAAATGGTGAATGGTGAGGGACTGAATTCAAGTCCACGCACATGCACACACACAAAAGTGTTCACACACGCATGCTCGCATGTGTGCAAGAAAGAAAATTACTACAAAAGAAAGAAGAAAACAAATGAGACAAAGAAATTTCTAACATATTCTGCAAAATAACAGTCCTACTTACCTCTCAAGGTTGTCTCCACCTGCTGGCGAGGTGAACTGTCTCCTTCCTACTAAGGGCTATAGTTCCTGGAATGTCATGCAATGCACCTCACCCCTTCTGCTTAGATATCAAAAACTCAATCAAGTACTTTGTCTGTGCTTATTACAGAAATCTCCTTTGTCAGATGGGATACATGACATCATGTAAAAGTTTAATTTGGGGTTTTAATACATTGCTTTTTAAATATCTAACTCTGCACTCGGGGCAGATTTATCCCATGCCTGAAAATCTTAAGTAAAACCCCCCAGTTTAGCAATACAAGACATAAGTTTTGCCAAGTTCAAAGACTGTGATGACCCCACAGAATTAAAAAATGTAAATTTCTGCTTAACAATTAACTGAGACCTGGCATCACTCCCTACCACCAAGAATGTGCTGAGTAAGTGAGCTCATGCATGCAAAGATCCCTCATCTTCTATGGAGTTGTTTCCCCATGGCATGTCAAGGAATCAGTGCATTCATGGGTTATCAAGGTCATGAAGAAACAGAGGGAATATACTCAGAGACCAGCATGTATCTTACCTCCTCTAGTCTGCTCACCAAACAACTCTTGAGCCTAGGTGAGATTCATGCTAGATGCCACCCAGGGACCATGCCAAAAAATCCTTCTAATCTTCACAGCAACCCTTCTATGAGGTGAATTTTGATTGACTCAGGGTAAAGTGAAGACATAGGGAGAGTAACTCAGAGGCTTCCTCTCAGCCAACTAGCAGATGGCAGGATGAGACAACCTCTATTTATCACTCGTGGAAATCCCAGCATTTCTAGACTTTCCCCTAGAAAGCTTGCTGTTAGAAATGCCAACCACTTGCACACAAGTTTCAAGCACAATCATCTGAGGACTGATTCTAGCCAAGTCAATGAGCTTCTGCATGCTCTACCCTTTTGAATTTGCTTACTGTCCAGAGCTATTCCACCATCTCTTAGACATGAAAGTATCATATTTGTGCTCTGAAGTAAGTATACACTATGAGTCATTGTATAAATGGGGAGAAATATTCTACACTTCATACTGGGACAATGAGATATGCTTTAAAATATTTATAGACATCTTTGCTTGAGATGTATTTAGTTTTATCAAGTTATCTTCCTTTGTACTTTCAAAAGCAAACGTGAATCAGACTCAAAAGAAATGTGCACTGCTTAACAGAAACAGAAGACAAGGAACCCTGAAAGCCACAGTAGAAAGTAAGCTGAATCATGAGCTGCCTTTAATCAAGAACACCTACAATATTATTTTAGTAATCACTAATACTTCAAATATCAATAATTTTATTTTTTCTATACTGTCCTCAAAAAATATATATATAACAAAATTATATACCCTATATGTACAACAGATATAAATTCATATAAGCCACATTCTGAGGGCAGAGTAGATATGCTTGATGTTTTTCACAGTAGCATCAGAAATGAGTAGTTCTTGAAACAATTAACACATATAGTCAGTGATAGATTGATATGTCAATGTCATTTTAGTCATTTCTGCCTTGCATTTTACTCCAAAATGCTGTATATTTCAGGATGAATTGTTGATAAACTCCAATAGCTCCTCTGTCTCTCCCATCACTTTTGGGTTTGATTATGCTTAGACTTTTTAAATGTATAACTTTAAAAAGTAGAAAATAGTCATGTATACTAGCACATACCTCCAATCCCAGGTACTCGAGAGGTGAGAGAAAGACAATTGTAACAGGCTGGAGTTGCCATCCTCATATCAGATAAAACAGACTTCAAACTAAAATTAGTGAGGAAAGACAAAGAAGGTTACCACATACTACTAAAGGGATCTTTCCTCCAGGAAGACATAACGATCCTCAATATTTACACACCCAATCCTGGAGCTCGGAACTTCATGAAGCAAACTTTACTTTCACTGAAACCATACATAGATCGAAACACAGTGATTCTTGGTGACTTTAACACACCACTCTCACCTATGGACAGATCAACGAGGCAAAAACTCAACAGAGAAACCTTAGAATTGAACTGTATTGACCAACTAGATCTAACAGACATCTGCAGAATATTCCACCCAGCAACAACACAATATACGTTTTTTTCAGCAGCACATGGAACATTTTCCAAAATAGACCACATCTTAGGCCATAAAACAAACCTGGACAGATCAGAAACACTGAAATTATTCCCTGCACGCTCTCAGACCACAAAGGCATCAAATTGGAACTGAACACACATCTCCACCAACGAAAACCCTGTAACACATGGAGACTGAACAACACATTGTTGAATCACCAATGGGTCATTGAAGAGATCAAAACAGAAATCCAACAGTTTATGAAATTTAACAATAAGGAGCACACAAAATACCAGCTCCTTTGGGACATGGCAAAGGCAGTACTCAGAGGAAAATTTATAGCTCTGAGTGCCTACAACAAGTTGGAAAACTCGCAAAACAACAAGTTAATGTGTCACCCTAAGCTCCTGGAAAAAAGAGCAACAAACCAACCCTAATCCCAGTAGAAGGAAGCAAATTATTAAAATCAAAGCAGAATTAAATGATTTGGAATCCAAAAAAACTATAGAAAGAATCAACAAAACAAGGAGTTGGTTTTTTGAAAGAATTAATAAAATTGACAAACCCTTAGCAAACCTTACCAAAAAAAGAAGAGAGCATATCGAAATAAACAAAATCGCAGATGAAAATGGTAATATCACGACAGAAATTACCAAGATCCAGAGTATAATGAGGGAATACTTCTCAAACCTTTACGCCAACAAATTTGAGAATCTAGATGAAATGGATGAATTCCTAGCCAATATTAACATACCCACACTGAACCAAGAAGAACTAAGCCAACTCAACAGGCCTATTTCAAGCTCTGAAATAGAAATGGCAATTAGAGAACTTCCACCTAAGAAAAGCCCAGGGCCAGATGGATTCACAGCTGAATTCTATAAGGTCTTCAAAGTAGAGCTCACACCAATAATCCTCAAGCTCTTCAACAAAATTGAAAATGAAGGTTCCTTACCAAACTCATTCTATGAAGCCAGTATAACCCTCATCCCCAAACCAGACAGAGATTCATCAAAGAAAGAGAACTATAGACCTATTACTTTGATGAACATCAATGCAAAACTCCTCAACAAAATACTGGCCAACCGTCTACAACAACTCATCAAAAAATTATACACTATGATCAAACTGGATTCATCACAGGGAGGCAAAGCTGGTTCAACATACACAAATCAATTAATATAATTCAACACATCAACAGGAGCAAGGACAAAAATCACACGATTGTCTCAATAGATGCAGAAAAGGCATTTGACAAGATCCAACACCCCTTTATGTTAAAAGCTCTGGAGAAACTAGGAATCCAAGGAACATTCCTCAATATAATAAAGGCTGTGTATGACAAACTCACAGCTAGTATTATACTTAAAGGCAAAAAGCTAAAGCCATTCCCTCTAAAATCAGGAATGAGACAAGGATGCCCACTCTCTCCACTCCTCTTTAACATAGTATTAGAATTCCTAGCCAATGCAATAAGGCAAGAAGCAAGCATAAAGGGGATCCAAATAGAGAAAGAGGAAGTAAAACTTTCCCTCTTTGCAGATGACAGGATTCTGTATTTAAAGAATCCTATAGACTCTACTCCTAAGCTCCTTGAGCTGATTCAATACTTTGGAAGGGTAGCAGGCTATAAAATTAACCCTCAAAAATTAACTGCCTTCCTCTACGCCAACAGTGAGAGGAACGAGGCAACAATCAGGAAAGCAACCCCTTTTGCAATAGCCTCAAAGAAAATAAATTACCTAGGAATTACCTTAACTAAGAATGTAAAGGACCTTTTTGATGGAAACTTTAAAACCCTGAAAAAGGAAATTAAAGCAGAACTAAGGAAATGGAAAAACCTCCCATGCTCCTGGATTGGAAGAATCAACATTGCGAAAATGACAATCTTGCCAAGGACTATCTACAAATTCAACGCAATACCCATCAATATCCCAATGTCATTCTTTAAAGAAATAGAAGAGGCAATCCAAAATTTCATATGGAATAATAAAAGACCCCATATAGCAAAAACACTTCTTAGCAGAAAGAACAGCGCTGGAGGAATTTCAATACCAAATTTAGACTCTATTATAGAGCTATAATTCTCAAAACAGCTTGGTATTGGCACAGGAACAGGCCTGAAGACCAATGGAATAGAACTGAGGACCCAGATATTAAACCACAGACCTATGGCCACCTAATCTTTGACAAGGGAGCCAAAAAAATAGAATGGAAGAAAGACAGCCTCTTCAACAAGTGGTGTTGGCAGAACTGGTTAAGCACCTGCAGAAAACTAAAGTTGGATCCTTCTTTGTCACGTTGCACTAGAATTAACTCCAAATGGATCAAAGACCTGGAGGTAAAAGCTGACACACTGAAAACTTTACAAGAAGAAGTAGGGGATACACTAGGCCTCCTTGGCACAGGTCGAAACTTTCTTAATAAAGACCAAGAATCACAACAAATCAGAGAAAGGCTGGATAAGTGGGACTGCATTAAACTGCAGAGCTTTTGTATGGCAAAGGACATAGCTAGTAAATTAGTTGGGAAGCCTACAGAGTGGGAGAAGATCTTCACCAACCAAACAATGGACAAAGGCCTCATATCTAAATATATCAATAACTCAAAAAATTAAATCACTCCAAAACTAATCTCCAAAGTAACAACCATCCCATTAAAATATGGGCCAAAGACTTAAAGAGAGTCTTCTCTGAAGAAGAAACAAAAATGGCCTATAGACACATGAAGAAATGCTCCACATCTCTGGTCATAAAAGAAATGCAAATCAAACAATTCTAAGATTCCACCTCACTCCAGTTAGAATGGCCAGGATCAGGAAAACTAATAACAACAGATGCTGGAGGGGATGTGGCCAGGAGGGATCACTACTACACTGTTGGTAGAAGTGCAAACTCCTTCAACCACTATGGAAAGCAGTATGGCAGTGCCTCAAAAGGCTAAACATAGAGCTTCCCTATGACCCAGCAATTCCACTATTTGGCATTTACCCAACCATCCATAAACTAGGGCATACTAAATCCACTAGCACATCAATGTTCATTCCAGCATTATTCACCATAGCAAAGATATGGAACCAACCTAGATGTCCCTCAGTTGATGAATGGATCCAGAAGATGTGGTATTTGTACACAATGGAATTCTACGCTGCTGTCAGAAAAAAACGACATCGCCCCATTTGTTAGGAAATGGAAAGACTTAGAAAAAATCATATTAAGTGAAGTAAGCCAGACTCAAAGGAACTTAGGCTCAATGGTTTCCCTCATTCATCATAACCAGTAGAAACCTTGGGCTCTAATAGCAAAGATTTGCAATAGAGCAAAACCTTGATAAATAAGGCCATATAGTATGAAGCTAATTGAATGGACCTCTACGATATTGAAACAAAAGCCATATAACGAATGATTGCTGTCCTTAAGGTGCTATGTTATCTCTCATCTCTTTTGCTGTTCCTTTGTTATCTCATATTGTCACAATATCTCACTTTGTTATCTGATTTATTGGATGCATTTGTATTTGGTTACTTGAAATTGGACAGGGAAGGGGGGAAAACCAAGAGGGGGGTGGGGGGAGGGTAATGGGGACCAAGACATGTGGAAGGGTATCAATGTATGTGAATTAATGCACCTTCTATCTGGCAAATATCATGTAACCCTTTTGTTAAATTAAAAAGATTTTTAAAAAAAGAAAGACAATTGCGAGTTTGAGGCCAGCTCTAGAAAAGTTAGTAAGATCCTAACTTCAAAAAGAAACACACACACACACAGACCGAGAGCATGACTCAAGCTGTAGATCACTTGGTCCAGCAAGCCAGAGACCCGAGGATTCATTCTCAATATCAAGGCAGTAAAAATACAGCTGATAAATGCTAAGAATAATTTCATTTGGCCACAACAGCCAATGGCAAAAAAAAGTTATGGTTCAAACGATCTTTGAAATCCACTCAGTAGCTTAGGAAATACACCCTGAAAAGAGGAATATTGTGTATAAAGTACCAGTACAGACTAATACAATATCAATTTGAGATTTAAAACATAAAAATGTCAAACCTAAGACATATTATAGTGTACTGATATCTTCATTATTTTTTACAGAGATGAGATTCTTTACATGCTTCAAATGTTTCTATTGTTTCAAAAGACACCAAAACTAAACATGACGTGTAAGAGAGGTGACCTGGCTGAACATGCAGAACACTTTCCAGTGTCTGAAAGTTTTATCTGAGTATCAAGAATAAATCTTAGCTGTATGCCGGTGGCTCATACCTATAATCCTTGCTACTCAGGAGATCTGAGGATTGTGGTTCAAAGCCAGACTGAGCACCAAAGTCCATGACACTCCGTCTCCCTCCAATTAATCACCAAGAAGAAAGAGGGCTGCCAATACCAGTTCTAGGAAGGAGTCAGTCCAGTCCATGTGGTCTATGCCACACAGGACCGCAGCATTCTTCTTCAGGGTGGACCATAAAAGCCCTAGAGCTGGCTCTCACCTCCCGTAGCTTTCACTACGGAGGGCCACCCTGAAGTGTCCTCTCTGCCGGGTCATGGGCCCCAACAGCTTGATCCATAGACCACCATAAAAGCTTTCACTGAAGAGGAAAAACAAGAACCCACATAGCTCCAGGGAACTCTACAGTCTGTACTCTGCAGGGTCTTCCAGAACTAACTGTATCTTCTCAGTGTCCAGGTCCTCAGATATCATCTCTCTCCGTCTTTCTGTCCTGGCACCACTCCAAAAGACTTCCAGCTTGGGCATTCCAACCAATGTGTCCAACACAACCACCATAAATGTCTTACATATTGGCCCTGGTTCCCCATGGCTAACTGCGCCCCTCATACCACACACCCCACACACAAACACCTATGCCTGATCTTTGCAATCCAGTTTGTGCAAATCACTGTCCCAAGCCAACAGCTGTACAAGGGAAGCTGGCTCTAAGTCCTCTGTTCCTACTCCTTACACCCATGCTACCACATTCATGGATATGCATACTACTAGCCAAAAGACAGCAGTGCATTTGTGTGTAGCTGCCCAACACCTGTGACAGACCTTCACAACTGCATGCATGCACACTGCCTGCTTCAGTGATGCATCTATGTAGAACCATGCAACAGACTTGATAGCTATATGCAGTCTGCTGCTATCCCCCTCACTCCCACAGCATGTGTGTGCATGCCAGAGTCACGGCATGTACATGCCTATACATGGCATATGCCTATACATGGTGTCTCTACAGTGAAGTGTGTGCTAACTACCAGACCTAGCTTCTCACTGCTGCCTTTCCCAATCACTTGCTGTGGAATAGGAAGCCTGGAGCTTCTTTCCAGGGTCTCCACCAACCCTCCCAGCCACTCTCACCATGAAGAACCATGCAGTTGTCACACAGCTCCAGATCCCCAGGTGCCCAAACCTTCAATCCCTGTACTTCCTTCAAACCCAGCATCACTGCACACTCTGTGCTTGGCACCCTGCTGCTATACTGGACACCAGACTGGACACCAGACTGAAACAAAGTTAAAGACTTCCCGTATATAAGCCAATCTTTAAAGCCTGAAGAGTTGACTCCTTCTTAAATGCGCAGATGTAACACAAGGCTAGAAGGAATTAGAATCTGTCACACCACACAAGACACATAATAAACTGTCAATAACTAATTCAAACAATTGTGTATCTATGGCTTGCTGGAAGAGGAAAAAAGAATTGAAATAATTATTCTGAAGAAGCCCAACAAGCTACAAGAGAATACAGATTTTTTTTAATTATCAAAATCAGGGAAAACAATACAAGGATAAAACAATCAGGGAAAACAATACAAGGATAAACCAGAGAGACTGAATATATAGATATATGTATACACACTCATAAATACTTACATGCATGCAATATATATTGAAAGATACATATATATGTATAAAGAGTGTGTGTGTGTGTGTGTGTGTGTGTGTGTGTGTGCGCGCGCGCGCGCGCATATAAAAAGAACCAAAGAGGGCCGGGAGTTTGGCCTAGTGATAGAGTGCTTGCCTTGCATGCACCAAGAGCCGGGTTTGATTCCTCAGTACCACATACATAGAAAAAAAAAGCTGGAAGTGGTGCTGAGGCTCAAGCGGTACAGTGTTAGCCTTGAGAAAGTCCAAGGACAGTACTCAGGCCCTGAGCCCAAGCCCAGGACTGCCTCCCCCCCCAAAAAAAGAACCAAAGAGAAATTCTGGAGGTGAAGAAACTAGAGACTGAACTTAGAGATTCAGCAGCAAACTACAATCAAGCAGAAAAAGAAGTAAACTTGAAGATAGATCATTTGAAATCATTGAGTGGGGATGGGGGAGTGGTAGTAGAAAGTGAACTATCAACTTATAGGTGTTTCAAAAGAAGAAAAATACACAAAGAACAGAAGTTTAGCTAGAGTAAGAGTGGTCGAAAAGTTCCCACATGTGAGGAAAGGCATCTAGGTAGACGAATCCCAAAAGTGTCTGATTAGACATGTTATAATCAAACTGTCTCAAATCAAAGGTATAACACATATAAAGGAGTGCCAATAACTCTATCAGCAGGTTTCCCATCAGAAGTCTTTCAGGCCAGATGAGAGTGAGATGCTATATTAAAAGTGTTAAAAGAAAGGACAATTCCAACCTAAGATTCTTTGCCCAGAAAATCTGTACTTCAGAAATTAGAGCACATATTTTCCAAGCTCAACAAAAGCTGAAGGAATTCATCAACACCATTCCTGCCTTGCAAGAAATGTTCAAGGTAATTCTTCAAGATGAAGCAAAAAGTTTGCCAGTTAGTACAACTCTAGAAATTAAAACATAAAGCTCACCGAAAAAGTCAGGTTCAGAATATTCAAGCATTATAATGGTGGCCCACAAATCTTATGGCACTACAGTGTATAGCATAAAAAGATTGATAGCTACAGTAAGTGAAAACAAAACATAAAAAGATGGAAAGTACAACATAAAAACATAATATTGAGGGATGAGGAAATGTATGAAGTTTTGCTATATGAAAATGTTAAATTGGTGTCAACTTACACACAAGTCACATAACTTACAAGGTATAAAACCAATAGAGGATATGAAACCAAGAGAATAATCAAAGGATACCCTTAAAGAGAATTGTCTAGTCATAAGAGATGACAGCAAGAAGAAAAAAAGAGCTAAAGGATCTATAAAATATTCAGGAGGTAATTAACAAAGGAAAACAGAAAATCTTTACTTAACAATGAATACCTTGAATGGAAATGAGATAAATCTCATTATTACAGAGTTGTTGAATAGATTAAAAACAAGAACTCAATTCTATGATACCTACCAGAGACTCATATTGCCTGTAATGGCACACTCACAAAGAAAATGAAGAGTTAAATAAAAGGCTTGACCACAGAAATACGAACTAAAAGAGAACAGTACATACATTTATTGAAGCAAAATAGATTTCAGGTCAAAAAGCTACAGAAATCAAACTAAGAAAGCATGATATGGGCAAGGTAGATTCCTTGGTGTACCCTCTTTGAACAATTAACATACAATTAAAAAATGAATACTAGGGGTCACACCTATAATCTAGCTACTCAGGAGGCAGAGATCTGAGGACTGAGGTACAAAGCCTAGAGGCACAAAAGGACCTGAGACTCTCATCTCAATTAACCTTGAAAAAAGGGGAAGCGGGGCTTGGCTAAAGAGAAGGATGGTAGCCTTGAGTTGAAGAGCTCAGAGATAACGCCCAGGCCTAGGGGTTAGGGCAGTAGCCTTGAGCAGAAGAGCTTAGCTCAAGGAGAGCATCCAGGCCTAGCTCTAGCTCCATAGCCCACAAAGAAAATATATATATATGAATACTAGGAAACTGAAACAGTAAAGGGCATGAAGGGGAATTAATGGTGAGGGGAATTCTGGGAGAATACAGTCAAAATATTCAATGTATATGTGTAGAAACAGAACCATGTACCATAAGGGCTGGAAAGGTTAGAAAAAATAGGAGTGGAGTGATGGAAGGGTGACATTGAACAAGATGTATTCTACTCATAAACTGAACTGTCTTTGTGCAACTACAAAAAAATACTAAAAAATTCTTCACCAGACAGTCAAACAATATATTTGAACAAAATTGCAGAACATACACATGTAAAAACACTGCATTCAGTAACATTACATTCAAAAACAACCAAGTCCACATTTTTCCCAAGGGCACACATAACACTCTCTAAGATAGAACAAACACTACTCAATATTACATTTCTAAATGATTTCAAAAGATTAGAATCGTATCAGGTATTTTTTCTAACCACAATATTGTGGAACTAGAAATCAGTTATGAGTAAAAGGAAAATTCACAAAATATGAAAATTCAACAGCACACTATGGAACAACAAATTATATCAAAGAAATCAGACAGGCTATATAAAGAGGCAAACTAAAGTGAAAATATGGAATAATAAGCTTATGGAGAACAGTCAAAGGAGTTCCAAGAGGGAAGATTTTAATGATAAATGCCTAGATTAAAAGAGGTAAGTGCTCAAGAAAATCTGTTTTCCTTTCTAGTTCCTTGAGGAACTAAGGAACTAAGCCCAAAGTAAGAAAAATGAAGAAAAAGCAAAAAAGAGTATAAAGAAAGATAATGTAGAAAATAAATCAAAATGAAGACGTTTTTTCAGAAAGAAATAAAATTGAAAACCTTTGTATTTGGTTATTTGAAATTGGATAGGGAACGGGAGAAAACAAGATGAGTGGTGGGGGTGGGGGGGGAGGAAAATGGGGACCAAGACATGTGAAAGGGTATCAATGTATGGGAATTAATGCACCATCTATCTGGCAAATATCATGTAACCCTTCTATTAATTACAATAAAAAGTATATGAAAAAAAGAAAACCCGTGAGACTACAAAAGAGGAGAGATATAAGACTAAAGGAAGACAGAGTCAGAAAGAAAAAATATGACTTAATGAGAAATCAGAGACATGACAACTGATATCACAGAAATACAAAGGATCATAAAATACTACTCTAGATAATTATAAGTCAATAAGTAACATAGGCTAACAGAAAAGTTCCTGTAGGCAAACAAACTCTGAAGTATAAATCACAAAGAAAATAAAATATATAAACAGACAGCTGACAGGAAGGTAACAAAAGAAGACTTCCCAAGTTCCAATGGCATCAGAAGCAAATTCTACCATAAATTTAAAAGAAATAAATTAACATCAACCCTGCTCAAACTCTTTGAAAATATCCTCTTCACCTTTTCAAAACTCATTTTATAAGGCTAGCATTTCTATGATAGCAAAACCAGAAAAAAAAACAAAACACAAGAAGAGAAAATTACTACCCAATAACCCTGAAGAAAAATAGATGAAATATTCATAAACCAATTCAACTTCATAAAAAAAATTCCATTCACTAGAATGGAACTTGTATTCTAGCTTTATGCCCAGAACACAAGGAGGGTTCAAGAAATACAAATCCAATAAAGCCACTAGCACAACGATGAACAATTACAGCACTATTTACCATAGCAAAGATATGGAACCAACCCAGATGTCCCTCAGTAAATGAATGGATCAAGAAGATGTGGTACTTATACACAATGGAATTCTATGCTGCCATCAGAAAGAACAGCATCACCCCATTTGTAAGGAAATGGAAAGACTTGGGAAAAAATCATATTAAGTGCAGAAGGCCAGACCCAAAGGAACATAGGCTCAATGGTTTCCTTCATTTGTAATAATTAGTACACATTTAGGACTCTCCTAGCAGAGGATTACAATAGTGCAAAACCTAGGTAAATAAGGCCACATAGGATGAGGCTAAATGAAAGGACCTCCAGGATATAGTAACAAGAGTCATATAATATGTGATTGTTGTTCTTAATGTACTATATTATTTCTCTTCTCTTTTGTTGCCCTTTGGTTAATCTCATATTGTTACAGGATCTGACTTTGTTACTTGGTATATTATATATACATTTACTTGTTTATTTGAAATAGGAAAGGGTAGGGGTAAAAAAAAAAAGATGATTGGGAGGGAGTGGGGGGAGGGAAATAGGGACAAAATCATGAGAAGGGGTATCAATTTGTGAGAAGTAATGCACTTACTATCTGGAGAATATAACTGAAAACAAAAGGAAATATTAAAGAAACACGTGAAAGGAAAGCTCTCTTACTACAGTCATGGATTGGTGAATCGATGTTATTAAAATGTCCATGTTACTCAAAGCAATCTGAAGCCTTCAACTTCCTATTAAAATCAAATATATTTTTTTTCAAAAATAGAAAAAAATCCTATAAGATGGAATTTGTCTCTGATACCATCAAGACTTGGGCTTTTCAAAGAAATGATAAGGTAAATTCTTCTCTTCAAATTTTTTTACTTTAAACCACAGGAGGGAAAAAAACGAGCACATTTATAAGAAAATAAAAATCAAAGATCACCAATCATGCAAAGCAGTAGGAAAATATATACATAATGAGGGGAAAAATAAGCTGATCTAAATTAGTCCAGAACACATATGTTAAAACTAGCAGAAATGTTAGAACTAGCAGAAAAAGACATGAAAACAGTTAAATATACATGTAGTATATATATAGTGCAGATGTTCAAAAAGTTAAATGGAAATGATTTGAAAAAAAGAAATAGTAATTTCAGACAGAAAAAAACTACAAGATAGCACATGAAAAATATTAAGTGGAAAAAAATCAACTCGTGCAGGTCAGTGAACATGAGGAAAAATAGATAAAAGTAAATGAAAATGCAGAGGGAAATAATAATTTTTTTAAAAGAGCCAACTGTTAATGTCCTAAAGGACAACTTAAACTAGATCAATATATTTAATCTGTAAAGTCCAAAGATACAGAGGGAACAAAAAAGATGTTTGAAGGAAGTACAAAATTTCCCATATTTGAAGAACTATTAAGTGCACGTTTTACGAATGTATATTCCAAAAACAACAAAGATACTTCCAAGGTTTAACATAAGCAGAACCATCCTACACAAAAATTGATAGGGGGGGAAGAAATTAAATACAGCAAGAGAAGAAAAACATGTTACCTAAAAAGGAACAAGAAAAAATTAATAGCAAAATTCTCATCAGAAACAATGCACATTAGAAGACATTAAAGAAATATCTTCAAAAATTGAAATATATATCTCTGGTCATAAAAGAAATGCAAATCAAAACAACGCTAAGATTCCACCTCACTCCAGTTAGAATGGCCAGGATCAGGAAAACTACTAACAACAGATGCTGGAGGGGATGTGGCCAGGAGGGATCACTACTACACTGTTGGTGGGAGTGCAAACTCGTTCAACCACTATGGAAAGCAGTATGGCAATTCCTCAAAAGACTAAACATAGAACTCCCCTATGACCCAGCAATTCCACTACTTGGCATTTACCCAACCATCCAGAAACAAAGACATACTAAATCCTCTAGCACAACAATGTTCATTGCAGCACTATTCACCATGGCAAAGATATGGAACCAACCTAGATGTCCCTCAGTTGATGAATGGATCAACAAGATGTGGTATTTGTACAAAATGGAATTCTATGCTGCTGTCAGAAAGAATGACATTGCCCCATTTGTTAGGAAATGGAAAGACTTAGAAAAAAATCATATTAAGTGAAGTAAGCCAGACTCAAAGGAACTTAGGCTCAATGGTTTCCCTCATTTGTCATAATCAGTAGAAACCTTGGGCTCTACTAGCAGAGATCTGCAATAGAGCAAAACCTTGATACAAAAGGCCATATAGTAGGACGCTAAATGAAAGGATGTCTAGAATATAGAAACATAAGCCATATAATGAGTGATTGTTGTTCTTAAGGTACTATGTTATCTCTCATCTCTTTTGCTGTCCCTTGGTTATCTCATATTGTTACAGTATCTCACTTTGTTATCTGATATATCAGATATATTTGTATTTGGTTTTTTGAAATTGGATAGGGAAGGGGGGAAAACAAAGATGGGGGGTGGGGGGAGGGTAATGGGAACCAAGACATGTGAAGGGGTATCAATGTATGTGAATTAATGCACCTTCTATCTGGCAAATTTCATATAACCCTTTAATTAATTACAATAAAAAATATTCTTAAAAAATGAAATATAGCCTGGTACCAATAGCTCAATCCTGTAATTCCAACCTCTCAGGATACTGAGGTCTTAAGACTGGAATTCAAAGTCAGCCTTGGCAGCAAAGTCCATGAGACTCTTGATCTCCATAAACCACCAAAAAAAAAAAAATCCGAAGTGAAGCTGTGGCTCAAGTATTACAGCACTAACCTTGAGCAAAATAATCTCAGGGACAATGTGTAGACTCTGAGTTCAAGCCCTAGCACTGGCAACAAAAAAATAAACAAATAAATTGAAATGCAGCTATCAGTTTAGATTTGCATTCTCAACAGAAGTATCCTTTTTAAATGAGAGTAGAATATATGTTTCAAACACATAAGCAGAATTATTCTGTGACTTATGTTACAGAGATATCCTTTAGACTGTCTGGAGGAAAATCCTTTAGAAAGCATACCTGGCACACAATGGTTTGTTCATGTTTAAAGCACACCACCTGATAAGTCTTGACATATGCATACTAACATGCAACCGTCACCACAGTCATAATAACATATACATTCATCACATTTTTCTTGTATTTCTCTTCACATTTCTCCGGACCTCACTTCCTGCTTTATGCTTCTATAGATGAATTTGTGGTGTCGTGGTTATGTTTCTATAGATGAGTTTGTGTTGTCATGGTAACAGTTACAGTTGAGCAAGACCACTCAGTCAAATAAAGCAATGATAAACACCCAACATTAACCATAGCACAGCTCAATATATTGTCTTCTTAACTTTATTCTTTGCATAGGAAATCAAAGGCTCAGTGTTTTACTGATACATCCAAGGTCCCACTGAACGTTAAGTGAGAGAGCCAAACTCAAACTTACATCAGTGCATTCTAACTTTCAAACAAGTCTAGTAAGGTACACTATAATGATCATATAAGTATGTTTTTTATACTTATGCAAGTTTACCTTTCTGACCTAGCTCAAAAGCATGGAACAGTATCAGTATATTTCTCACTTCCCATTTTGGACTTCGGCTTCTAATACTTTTGGATGTATGGGGAAATCACCACATTGCTCTACTCAGAAATTTGAATCATTGACTTTTCCACTGAAGAATCAACAGATATAACTAAACCCAGCCCATGTTTTTGCATTTTTTATGCTGTCATAGCATGATACATGCCATTAATATCAAGCCATCTGTGAATCTTTAGCAACTTTTGTATGCAGTTCATGATTCTGAATTGGTTGCATAATTACTTTTGCAATATCTTTTAATTTGTTTATACATGTAATCTTCCCAGATTTTGAAATTGCTTTCCTTCTTTCCCTAGTCATATCATTGGCATTTACATTTTTCCTGTTCAGAAGAATATCCTAATGATCTTTCCTCCCTAAAAACAAAGACCCAAATATATAGATAGATGTATATATAGACACGTATATAATATGTATAAAATATATGTAATTTATAAACTGCTTTGTTAAATAGCAATTCCTTTTTATAACCGAGAGATAATCATAAATTTTTTAACTTTAAAAAAAATGAAAACAAAACTCTTCTAGTGCTCAAATAAATCATTTTTAGAACAATACCATTAACAAAAATCTCAGAATTTTTTGTTTTATTTGATTTTATTGTTGGGGTGATATATAGAGGGTTTATGGTTATATTCATCAGGTAGTGGGTGCATTACTTCTTGAACACTGATACCCCTTCCCATGTTTTTCTCCCACTTTCCCTCCCTCCATCCTTTCCCACACTCATCTTGCTTTTCCCTTATCTTCCCTTTCTCAAATAAACAAATAAATGTATATACAATATACCAAAGTCAGACACAGTAACAACATGAGATAAATCTTAAGGGGAAAAGAAGAGAAAAGAGATAGCTTCACATAGTACCTTAAGAACAACAAATCACAAAGATAAACCTCTTGTTTCCATATCCTAGAGTTCATTTTGCTTAGCCTCACCCTTTGTTATGATCCTTTGTTAGGAGAATCCTAAACATATACTAATTGTTACAAATGAGGGAAACCACGGAGCCTATGTTTCTTTGGATCTAGCTTACTTCATTTAATACAATTTTTTCCAAGTCTTCCCATTTTCTTAGTATTAACTTCCTTCCAGCATCCTTCCCATTGCCCCACTTTTGCTTGCCACACTTGAAGGGTTTGATTTAGTTTACTTCAGTTATTTATCTTCATAATTTGTAGAATAATTAACAATATGATGAATGACAGACCATTTGACATCCCTATTCTGGCTGTCATCAGCTCAGCAAGGCTTTGTCACTAGATTCTACAGCAAAGACAACACTGAAGCCTCAACAGTTTCTACACTCTGCCTGGATCGCAGAGGGACCATGGCTTAAGGCAAGTCTAGTCAAAAAGTTAGTAAGACACCTTCTCAACTAACAAATCAGTCATGGTGCTAGATACCTAAAAATCCCAGCTATGAGGAAAGTATTGATAGAATAAATGAGGACCAGGCCAGACACAGGCAAAATTAAGTCTGAAACCTATCCAAAAATTAAATTTTAAAGAGAGAGAGAGATAGAGGGAGAGGGAGAGGGAGAGAGAGAGAGCTCAAATGGTAGATTATCTGCCTAGCAAATGTGAAGCTGTGAAGTATAATCCCATTTGTACAAAAATATGTTTCTTTGTAACTCACATAATGTACTTGAGACTATAACTACATAATAGTAAGAAAGCACTTTCTGGGATAAAATAAAACTGGATTTGGAAAGAGTAAGGAGGAAAACTTATTTTCCTTTATAAATTTCTATGGTTAAATTTGGGCACATGTGTTTGATACCTATTATTATGTTAAATGTACATGTAAAACAAAAATCATATTTGCAAATCATTTCTCTTATAAAATATGGTTTAAAAATGCCATATGCACTTACCATATGCAGTTACCAAGAGGAAATATTTTAAGATCCTAGGAAAAATGAATATGGTTACATAATATACTATTAAACATGATTAGGGAATTTAAAAAGACACTGGAAATAAATGTGCTATAAATGTTAGAGGAAATTGAACATTATGTGGACATTAATCTTTCCAAAAATAATATACTGTGTAAGAGGGTGGCCCAACAAAGCATGCATATACCTCTGAAAGCAATAATAGAATCAGAAGATACTGACAGAAAAAAAATCAATTTCTGCAAGTAGAAGTAGAACAGGATAGTTAAGAAATGAATGCACATAAATATTCACACATACAAAACATCTTTCACAAGTGCCAAAAGAAATTATAAGCAATTCTAGACTTCAGAGCTATTGACATGGGAATGAAACGCTTCTTGCAGCAGGGGCCAGGCAGGAGTGGCTATCCTCTGTATTTTAACATTAGCCCTGACCTCTTCCCAAGAGATGTCAGGAATAGCAACACTCACTCAGCTCTCCCTTCCTTCACTCCTTGTTTTAAGAACTAGAATTGGGTTGACATTGCCTAATGTCCCCTGGGAGGCCAAAATCACCCATGATATTTCCATACAAATACTAATGAAAATATTTTCCCCTACTAGTAAGCTAAGAAATACATTCTAAAACAATGAGAAACATAGTTTTATTTAAATAACAAAATTTGCCTTAAACAGTCACATTGGCCAGACAGGATTAAAATAGCACTGCTCTTGGGAAAAAAAGTTGGTATACACTTTTTTTTTTTTTTTTTTGCCAGTCAGGGGCTTGAGCTCAGTCCAGGCCTGAGCACTGTCCATGAGCTTTCTCAAGGCTAGAGCTTTACCACTTGAGCACCACTTCCAGTTTTTTTCTATATATGTGGCAGTGAAGAATCGAACCCAGGTCTTGGTGCATACTAGGCAAGCACTCCACCACTAGGCCAAACACCCAGTTCCTACACTTTCTAGAAAGACATTCAATAATATGTAACAAGAACCTTGGGTTTATTCTAGTAACTGTTAAACTTTAGGATTCATTTTAAGAGTAAATCCAGGCAGTCAGGCACTGATGGCTCACTCCTGTAATCCTAGCTACTAAGGAGGCTGAGATCTGATCATATCATGAAGCCAGATTGGGCTGGATAGTCTGTGAGATTCTTATCTCCAATTAATCACTAAAAATCAGAAGTCACACTGTAGCTTATGTGGAAGAGTGCTAACCTTCAGCACAAGAGCTCAAGAACAGCACCTAAGTAAGTCAAGCCCCGTGGACCACCACTATCAACAACAAAAAGAACAAATCAAGAAATATGGACAGGGGCTGGGAGTTTGGCCTAGTGGTTAAAGTGCTTGCCTAGCATGCATAAAGACCCGGGTTCAATTCCTTAGTACCACATACATAGAAAAAAGCCGCAAGTGGTGCTGAGGCTCAAGTGGTAGAACTCTAGCCTTGAGAAAGTCCAAGGGCAGTGCTCAGGCCCTGAGCTCAAGCCCAGGACTGGCAAAAAAAAAAAAAAAAAGAAATATGGACAAATACATAGTTAATTATGGGGCATGTCACATCAGGGAAATGGAAACCTATGCTGTAGAAAAGGAGGCCTACCTCGTGGCCCAGTGCTCATTTCCTGGTTTTGGGACCCAACCTGCCCGTCCCCTGGTTGGAAGGCTTGGCTGTGGTTTGTGATGTAAAGTAAGGCTACCTCTGGGATTGGCCCCAAACACTTCCTCCCTTTCCAACACCACCTGATTCCCCTTCTTTACCTACCTCCCCCTGCCCTGCCCACCTTTGTGCTGATTGGCTCCTGCATCCTATATTAGCTAAATATACTTCCTCAATAAACTGAGTCCCTGCCTTGACAGGGTATCCCTGACCTGTCTGATTGTCCTCTGACAAGGGAGGGATGGGGGCCCTTTCTTCTCTCGGCTGTCTTGGTCAGGGCATGTTCTCTCTATCCCTCTTGCAGGTCGGGAGGGTTGAAGGTCTAAAAGCCCCGACAGTTAATGATGTATGATATAGAAGATTATATATATGGATTATGTATAAATGATCTAGTATGATATACTAGATTATGCCAATCTTAAAAGCATACAATTTAAAAATACAATGAAACTGATGAGGATGTAATGATAAGTAGAAAAGGTAGAATACAAACATTCTAAATTAGATTTAGAATATCTAAAGTAAATTCACTCAGTAAATATTTGAATAATTTCACTTTTGAAAACTAAATCCATATGTAATACTTATATACATCTAAGTGGGTAGAATGCATTGTGATAACTTAAATGCATAAGAGAATGAGGAGAGAAAAAATGGGATTTTTAGAATTATATTATTTTAAATTAAGTTTGGTAGCTTGATTGAATTTCTCAGACAGACAAGAAAGATTAAGGTAATTGTTACATTTTTTTATTTTTACCATTTTCCTATACTTGTCTACATTTTAAGGCATTTGTCCAGTAACTGTATTGCTTCTGAAGTTATATAAAATACTCTTAATCCACGGTGCCTTTCTGTATTTTTAGTCTTCATTCTCATTTTATTTCAGCTGCTCTAGGCATGATTCCATGTCACATCACAAAACGAACCAGTATTAGGGCTTGAACTTAGGGCCTGGACACTGTCCCTAAGCCTTTTCTCCTAAGGTTAGTGATCCAACCCATAAACCACATCTCCACTTGTGGCTTTTTTTTTTAAACTGAGTAAATGGAGATAGTACTCTCACAAACTTTCCTGCCTAGCTAGCTTTGAACCATGATCTTCAGATCTCAGTCCCTAAGTAACTAGGATAATAGGCATGAGTCACGGGTGCCTGGCTCAGAATTTGCAACACAGCCCTATTGATGACTACAATAACTATTGATGGGCTACAAGATTTTTCTCCTAACTCATGAAAAAAAAATCCAACCTCAACGTAACCTCTGGAGATCACATTCTGCTTCAGCAACAATCTTTCAACTAGGTATCAATCTATGCGACCAGTCTCTAGTTCATCCACTTTTAATTAATTTTGAATATAAAATATTCATGAGCATTTTCTGCACACTTCACTGAAAACCAAGGAAATCAGTATCTCCAGCACTCATCAATGAATTCCAGGATTCCGCCTGAACAATGAATTCCTCTGCCATCTGTCGTCTAACTGCTAATATCTTCCATGATTACTGAGGAGTCATGACACACTGAAGATCCACAGACTTCCACTAATCCTGCAATTTCATAAGCTGAAATAACTAAGCAGTATTCACAAGCTCATTTTACTCCATGTGTTGCCTCCTTAAAATTCATAGTTAGGCAAGTTTATAATGCTATACATTTTTTGTTTATTTTTGGCCAAAACTCTTGACTTGAACTCAGAGCCTTGTACTCTGTTTTTTCTCTGCTCACACCTGATGTTTTAGATGACTTTTTGTGTTCTTATTTTCTTTTTGGTACTGGGGATTGAACCCAGGACACTACACTTGCTAAGCAAGTGCTTTGCCACTGAGCTACATTCCACCTCCATGCCTGGTGCTTTAGGAGCCACGCCTTCAGTTCCTGCTTGTACCAGGTTAAGTGGAGATATGCTTAGATGAGTTCTAAACCTGGCTTCTCCAATGGAAGGCTGTTGAGGAGCTAGGATCATAGCTTTGAGTCAGAGTTGCCCAACAAAATCTTGTATAATCTGACCAACTGCTCAGAGAATCTCTATAAAGTGGCTTTTTTTCCGTCAACCTCAAAATAAAACCTTCCAAAGCACTCCTAAGAGAGAATAAGAGGAGAGTCACTGTTATTTCTATAACTTTCTATTACTTCTCCTCTCCTGCCTAGTTTATCAACTAAGCTCAGGCCCAATCCTGGCTCTTCACAAAGTTCCCATGCTCAGCAAACCTGACATATCTATCTTCCCAAAAGAATGAGTTTGCAACTTCAGAATCTCTCTCTTCTCCAGAGAACATAAACTAGCATACGGGTTTTGCCTATTAAAATCATAAGGCTATAAGCAACATCAAGTAATGACCTTCTAGAAAGATCCTTCCTTATGATACTGTTGGTTAAAATAATGAAATAATTCTCATGTATTTGTTCATCAACAGCTCTGCTTTCTTGCTTATCAGTAACCATTCTTCCTGCTGAAACTCCTTTTTGATCTCTGAGTAAGGAATCCAGCTAAGTTAGAATCCAAACCATGGAGTGTTTATTGGTACCAGTCCTGGGGCTTGAACTCTGGGTCTGGGTACTGTCCCTGCAGTTGTTTGCTCAAGGCTAATCCTCTACCACTTGAACCACAGCTCACTTCTATCCAGCTTGTGTGTGTGTGTGTGTGTGTGTGTGTGTGTGTAGTGTGTGTGTAATTGGAGATAATGTCACAGACATTCCTCACAAGGCTGGTTTCAAATTGTGGCCCTCTTATCTCAGCTTCCTGAGTAGCTAGGATTACAGGCACCTGGCCACCATAGTTTTAACCGTGATATGGACACTACCAATAAGCAAGGCCCAAATAGCATATGGAGATAAAAATACAGGTCATTATCTCTAAGATATCCTCTTGTTATCACCACAGGGACAAGAAATAGACATTAGCAGTGAAACTCAAATAATTCTTATTTCATATCAGTATTGTTCTATATTTAAACTAGTTAAATATAGTTTACAAGTTATGCACATTTTTGGACCCTAGATGCCACAAAGGAACTATTTTTTCCTGTCAGGGATATATTTATGTTATCTCAAACTTCTGAAGAGACCACTAGACATGAACATTGGATTGAAAAAAAGACTACAGTTATAACCTTGGAGAACAAATTTCTTATACTTATTTTTAATAAACAAAGGTATGCTTCAATGTGAATGTTTAACAGTCAAGCTTTTCCCAGGACAGATTTCTTCTTCAACTGACCACATTTTACCTCATTCTATGATTTTGGCAAAATATCACCTGGAAGCGTTTGTAAAAAAAAAAAATCTAAGAAATAATAAAGATGCTAAAAGCATGAAGCTGACAAAACCCCTACTGCTCACAGTATTGATGACCTCGGAGTCCTTGGTGTTTCTCTCCACATTCAAGCCCTTAAGAAGGCCAGAATTCTAAATTCTATTGCTTTCCAAATCTTGGATTTTGCTCAGCTTTTGTTTTTTAATTCCCATTTTGTCCCTTGGTTCCAAATATACCACGTCTCTTGTACTTGCCTAACTCAAGTCTTACATCCATCACCTATTCGACTTATTCTACCGAGCAATGAAGATCTTTGGAAGATTCTCTTAAAACTATGGTATTCCGTATCATACCAGAACATGATGCCAACCCCACACAGGGGCCTCAAAGAGCATCAAACCACAATCTTTTAACATCAATTTGCACACTTTTTCAGGCCTTTACAACAAATAATGTTTTCTTAGGCTAACACGAAAAAGGTATTTTTTTTATTATGTTCTCTCTGGCTAGAACCCTTAACAAAACCTTTTTAATATGGTATGGCTAGAACTGGGTATTTGTTCAAAGGACACTATGTATGTATGGTAATATCAAAATAAAACCTTTCTTATTACAAATGTATGTTAGCTCAAAAGAGAAAAACAATAGCACATTTTCCCTCAGACATACCCATTAAACGTGACTAATTGTGAAACACTGTGTACTAGAAATCAGCTTGCTTTGGTCTATTATTTCACTACTCCCAAGCAGTTTTAATTAATGACTTTCTCTTTTCTCCAGAAAGCAAACATTACTTCAAAATACACAGGAAACTCCGGCGATAAATTACACAATAATCAAGAACCTGAATGTGATTTTTCTCTAGGAGTGGAAATCATTTCCTGAGAAACTCAATGTGCCTGCCTCATGGGAGGGAAATTCTATGTCAAGTGCTTCTTTTTTTAAAAAAAACTTTTGAGTAGTAGGGTTCCGATTGGCCAGGTCAGTTTGAGTACAATACCTGTCATTTTTCACCACCAATCTCAATCCCACCCGTCCTCTCAAGTGTTCTAGTTCCAGTTTCACATATATGCATTGAATATTATGATTCTTCTCCTACCTTTCCATTCATCTATCCCCTTCTCTTGACCTCATGCCTCTGCTGACACCACCCATGCCAACTTTCTCATATTCATTTTGTTAAACTGCGAAGTTCAAAGGAGTTACAGTTAGAATTCTTCCTTGTGTATTACCATCATTAATGTTTGTGTATATATGCATCTGACCCAGCATATATTTAAATATATATTTATAATTTAGATCTAACTTCCACACATGAGAGAAAATATGCATCCTTTTGTCTCTAAGACTTAACTTTTTTCTAGGCCCATCCATTGCCCTGCAAATGATATAATATTTTTCCTGACAAATATGTGAGATGCCATTGTTTGTGTTTGTATGTGTGTGTGTATGTGTGTATTGTGAATAGTGCAGCAATGAGTATGAGTGCACAAGTACCTTTACTGTATTATGATTTATAATATTTTGGATAAATATGGCTAGTACTCAAAATACTTTCTCATACATATTTTGCTCCTCATACATCTTTTGCTCCATGAAAGCAGTTTCAAAACTCACCATACCTTAGCTAACAGAAAAAAAATATCTAGTTTCAACATCATGGCACACACACAAAAAAATTGTCTGTAGACAAGTACAGCAAAAACTTGACCTCTTCCCTTCTCCCTTTCCTCTGTCTTCCTCTGTTCTCTTTCATTCTGCTCTTGTGAATTGTGCTAGCAAAGCAAAGAAAAACCCTGCCTGCAGCCCCAGGATATGTTACCTTTTATGAAAGTGAAGTTCGCTAAGATCTGAGAGGTTCAGTTCTACAGGAGGTTTCACGCAATGATTGTCTGTTCCCAGGAAAGCTGATCTGAGGTCAGGCAGCTAGAGAGTAGAGGAAACAACCAATCTGCTTAAAAGACTTTCTACAGATCTTTTATGCCCTGATATATTAGGGGCCTTGTCCCGGCTGCCCAAGTTTTTTGCCATTATGTCCAAAATACTGTTTGCTTAGATGGAATAGAGTTTAGTGAAACAAAGTATGCTCTGCCTTTTTCTTGGGGGGGTGGGGGACTGGGGTTAATGCTGGTACTGGGGCACGAACTCAGGGCCTGGGCATTATCTCTTAGCTCCTTTGCTCAAGGCTAGCATTCTACCACTTGAGCCACAGTTCTACTTCTGGCTTTTTTTTGGGTGATTGAGATAAGAATCTCACAAACTTTCCTGCCCCAACTGATTTCAAACTGTGATGGTCAGATTTCAGCCTCCTGAATACCTGTAGTTACAGGAGTGAGCCATAGGCATCCAATTGTGTATTCCTTTTTTTCATCTTAATCTATTCCCCTCATACATTTTAAGTATTAGAATTGGAACTTAGATGAAGCTTTAATTATGTCCAACTACACATTGTCCTCTCCAGTTTCACTGTGTTTGTTAATACCCATGTCTATGGCATTCCAATAGATGATGTTGATTCTTTTATTTGTGCCTTAGAAATGGCAGTGGAGGACGTGGTGCTGTGGCTCAAGTGGTAGAGCACTAGGCTTGAGCTGAAGAGCTCAGGGGCATTGCTCTGGCCCAGAATTCAAATCCCATGACAAAAAGAAAGAAGGGAAAGGAACAGCAGTGGACAGTCCTTGTTAACAATGCCTGCATTGCTTCCTGTTGGGGCAGTAGTAAGTTACCACAAATTTGGGGACCAAAGACAAGTGTTTTCTCTCCAACTTCTTGAATTCAGAAGTCAGAAATGTATTTCAAACTGGGTGCAGTGGCTCACACCTGTAATCCTAGATATTTAGAAGGCTGAGATCTGAGGATCTTGCTTTAAAGCCAGCCCAGCGGGAAATTCTGTGAGACTTTTATCTCCAATAAACCATCAGCAAGCCCAAGTGGCGTCTCAGAGAGAGTGCCCAGGCCCTGAGTTCATTCCCTACTAGTGGAAAAAAAAAAAGTGAGCTTTGTTTTTTTGTTTATTTGTTTGTTTGTTTTGCCAGTCCTGGGCTTGAGCTCAGGACCAGAGCACTGTCCTTGGACTTTCTGAAGTCTAGATATCTACCACTTGAGCCACAGCACCACTTCTAGCTTTTTTTTTTTCTATGTATGTGGTACCGAGCAATTGAACCTGGCTCTTTGTGCATGTTAAGCAAGCACTCTACCACTAGGCCAAACTCCCAGCCCCATGAGCTTTGTTTTTAAAACATACATACACACATACACACATACACACATACACACACACACACACACACACACACACACACACACGCACAAAAATGTGTTGAAAAAGTACTGGCTTTGTGCAGAGGTTCTGAAAGGAGACTCCATTTTCTAGTGGCCTCCCCATGTCCTGAGCTGTGGGCCTTCTTCCATGTGCAAAGCATTTCAATTCCTCCTCTTCCACTAGTCACAGCGTCTTCTTGCTCCCTTACATGAGGCTATTATGACATTTAAAAATTCATATGAATAACCCACAGTAATGACCTCATTTCAAATATTACTATATGAGGTAACATATTCATGAAATCATGGGCATTTGGGGAAAATGGGGGTGCATTATTTAGCACCCTAATAAGAGCCAAAACCTTGATACTTTCAACATCAACCTTTGGCAAGTTTCCATTAAACTAGGAACATTAACTAGGGCCCAAACCCCAGCCAATATACATCCGGTTCCTTTAGCACATTTTTTTAGATCTGAGTGGTAAGGGTTCTCATTCCCGGTATATGTTTTGTCATAAGCTAGCCAACACATCTCAGACTACCACACAGAGGCAGACCTCCCTCAGCCCAGAACCCAGCACGAGGCATTAGGGAAATTCCTAGTGTACAAAAACGAATGCTTTAGAAATGATAGCAACTAAAATGTCAGAATAAAAATAGTAGCCCAGCGCGGTGGCTCACGCCTGTGATCCTAGCTACTCAGGAGACTGAGATCTCAGGATCTAGGTTCAAAGCCAGCCTGGGCACTATAAAACAGGAGACTCATCTCTAATCACTAGAAAAATGGGAAGCGGGGCTATGGCTTCAGGGCTAGGGCAGTAGCCTTGAGCTGAGAAGCTCAGGAACAGTGCCCAGGCCCAGATTTTAGGCCCCATGACCCACACATACACACACACAAAAACATAGTAGGTCACACCTGGTGTTTAGGTTTTGCCTGAACTAGGAGTGAAAGAAATAACTAAATGGACTCAAGCTGATCTGCTAGTAACTTTTTTTAAAGCTATAATAACTAATCAAGTATCAAATTGGTAAGTGCTGGTGAATCATACTTGTACTCCTAGCTACTCAGAAGGCTTGAGATCTAAGGATCATGGTTTGAAGCCAATCCTAATAGAAAATTACTTGAGACTCTTAATTCCAATTAACCACCAAAGAACCAGAAGTGAATCTTTGGTTCAAGTGGTAGAGAACTAGCCTTGAGCAAAAAAGCTAAGGGACAGCACCTAGACTCAATTCGAGTCTCAGTACTGTACACGTCCCAATAAATAAAAGAAAAAAAAAAGAAAGGTGGAGGAGGAAGAGGAGGAGGAAGACTTGAACACTATCTCTGATCACTTCATAAACATGAAGATAATTTCTTAACATCTTTGAAAAATCACCTCATTCACCCTCTGCCTCCAGGACTTTTTTTTAATTTTTTTATTGTAATTAATAAAAGGGTTACATGATATTTGCCAGATAGAAGGTGCATTAATTCACATATATTGATACCCTTTCACATGTTTTGGTCCCCATTACCCTCCCCTCCACCCCACACCCCCGTCTTGGTTTTCCCCCCTTCCCTATCCAATTTCAAATAACCAAATACAAATAAATCCAATATATCAGATAACAAAGTGAGATACTGTAACAATATGAGATAACCAAGGGGCAGCAAGAGATGAGAGATAACATAGTACATTAAGGACAACAATCATTCATTGTATGGCTTTTGTTTCAATATCCTGCCTCCAGGACTTCTATACCAAGATCAGCTCAAATGTTTAAATAAATTTCCCAAATAGTCCAGGAAGCTAAATGTAAGGCCTCTGCCAATGCTTCCAAATGCACAGCAGCAGCTCCCTTCCCTTCCCCCTCCTTCTCCCATTTTGGGGAAGCTATTTTCATCCTCTGTGCTAGCTCACACTTGGTGGTGCAAAACAGTTAACATAAACAGCCTTACAAATTCTGCAGGGAGCAAATTTCAAAAGTTAAGGCAATTTGTTTTTAACTGATTTATGAAATGACTGATAGAAAGACTTAAAGGTATTTTAAATGGCTGAAAATAGGTGGGCACCGGTAGGTCATACCTGTAATCCTGGCTCCTCAGGAGGTGGAAATCAGAGTATCACCCAACCCAGGCAGGAAACTCTAGGAAACTGATCTCCAATTAACCACCAAAATGCCAGAGACAGAGCTGTGGCTCACGTAGTGGAATGCCAGCTTTAAGTGAAAAAGCTAAGCAAAGTAGAAAGTCCTGAGTTCCAAGCTCTACTACCAGCACTAATAATAGTAATAATAATAAATACTGTGACTGGGAGATTTCTGGACCTCGTAGAGTTGTGCCTTATTTCAAGATGGAAATGTACAGCTAAAATACAAATAAAAAGGATTCATTTTTGGGAAACTGCATTTTATCATAACTTTTGAGAGAATGTCTTCCCATTTCTCTACTGTAATTTTTATATTACTAACGGAAACGTTGTCTTAAACCAATCTCATGCCCCTTTTCTCATGTACTGCTGTGGCTTCTTCCTGGGATTTTAATATAGAAAGAATAATGATGATCATCAATATAAGAATCTAATGAAAATGAAGCTTTTGTGACAAAATTCACATCTGAGCTAGTGTGACTCATATTTTATAATTTGGCTTAAGATGCAGTAGTAAGTGGTTTATTAAATACCACATAATAAAATCAACCCATTTGTCTACTAATTATGCACTTCCATCATTTTTATACTAAGGATCTATAAAGTAGGCCAAGGTACATGATGTCAAATGATCAATTTTTGTTCCCTATTCTTTTCCATACAGTGCAGAAGTTTAAGGTTAGCATTTGGCAGAGAGTCTAAAATATGAACTGCTTTTTAGCCTCTTATTGAAGGTGAAAGTTATGAGCTTTTAGAAGAAACATCCTTTAATAGCTATTCAGCTTAAAAAGTAGGTGCCTCTAAAGTACCTTTTAGTTATAGTTTATAGTTATATTTTATTTTACAGGAGAATGTGTGATCAAGGGAGAAAGACTATTGAATTTTAGGAGTTCTTCGAGAAACTGCGCTGAATTCTAGGCATTCTTCTAGAGACTGCACCCCACACAAGATGTGACACCTGATCTGCAACCCTAAGAAACAATAACAAATCAAAGGTGCCATGTGAAACCGGTTTTATACGTGGATCCACAGAATTATATTCTAGCAAGATGAATTCTAAATGCTCAGATTTATCTCCTTGCTCATCCTCAAACCCTCCAAAAACCCTCACAGATCCAAATACAAGGGATATAAGCCCATGTAAATGACCATGTGCTTCTTTGGCTCCAAGCCTAAATTTGCTTTCCAGAATCTCTTCATTATCACTAATTATCTAGTGTCGATGAAGACTTGGTTCAGCTGGATACAGATCACTAAAAAGAAAAGGAAACTTCAACTAGATCTTAAGAGTGATCAGCAAAAAATAATGAGCAGTTTTCTGAGGAATTTTTAAGCTTAAACTTTTAGTATGCATAAGCTAACTAACATGGATCCATTCCTAGTGGAAAGCATTCAGCGCATTTCCAGTGTCCTGGGCTCTCAGGCCCCCATCTCAGTCCCACCTGTTCCAGAGCACAGGAGATTGTGAGGAGGAAAATCTGATTCCTCAGCCCACCATTTTCTATTTCTAAGAACAACAACTAAAATGACTTGAGTCTCCTAGCAAACATAATGACAAATTGTTGCAAAGAAGCTACCTGTCTTTTAAATTGAGGGGATAATTATTTTCTCTCTAGCTTAACGAAAACAATTAATTGGTAACATAATAGAAATTTTCAATAGTAAATGAAAAATGGCCTAATCTCTAGATAGGGGTGGATATTTTTCTGCATTAACTGCGGGATGGTGTTCGAGAGAATACTAGTCCTCTTGTTTTTCGTGTATTGCTAATTGTAAAGCTTAAAAATCTGAGATTAGAAAGGTTCGTCTTGTCAACAGAGGACAAATAAAAACTTAAAAATCAGAGACTTAACTGTTAAAGTGAGTTGGTTTCCAGCTGTGTAAGGAACTTGGAAACCACGTTATTCTAATGATAAGTGAAAAGATGAACCAACAGAGAAAAACAACAGATTTTGTAGGATCTATAAGAGCAATGGAGACTCACTAACTTCTGCACCTAGACTAAAACTGTAGGAGTTGGAATCTTTCCTATCAAAATGGTTCTTGACATAAACACTACCAGTTTGAGTAGGCATCGTCTTACAAGAGACTATTTTAGTTAAGCCATATCCTGTTAGAAGAATTGTTGTTCTTAGGGCTAGAAACCTAGCTCAAGTAACAGCACTCCAGCTGAGTAAGAATTGTTTTTCCACACAAGCCTTAATCAGGTATCCTAGTTTGGGTTGATAAATTGAATAAACTTTACTACATTAAAACTAGCCAAGTTCTGACCAATCAGAACAAAGGTCTGTAACATTGGAAATTATACCTAGATGCCCTGGCTGAGCAGGCAAACTTGGCTTCCTGTCTGTAGCACCCTGTGTGCAGAAGTAGAATCTTACCTACAAATTCATGTACTTATTTTTATGTGTCACCCCAATATCTGAAGAGATTTCCACCAAAGATAGGGCTGGAGGAATACATGGAAAGAAGACTTACCCATACAATGATGCATCCATGGAGAGTCACAGGACACAACTCCTGGGAAAGAAGCCTCACGACCTGAATTCCAAGTAGTACTATAAATACCAGGGAAACTTGCCCTCACCTTCTAACAATGAGAAGGGAAGAGACCCATGTTGGAATCACTTTCTGCTCCTCTGCTTTGTAAGGACTTAGTTAACTGGACTCTAATTGGCTAGTATTCCTGTCACATGACTGCTAGCCAGAGAGGCCTGATTAGGAGTTTCAAAAGACAGATGTGGCCGCTGAACCTAAAGAAGCTGAGCAAAACAAAACCAAGTGGAGGTAAGAGTTAAGTCCAGGAAGGATTTGAGTCAACACAGCTGTTTTGGGAACATGAAACAGATGAAGTATCTTAACCTACTTTGCAGGGACAGACCTGAGGTTTAGGTTGAGGTTAGAAAAACCTGAGGCCAGAAGTTGAGAAGTCTTGATGCAAGTGTGCCCTGATTAATCATGATCTCAGGTTGGGTTTTATCCGGTGACCCAAATAAGTCCTCAATGCTTAAGGAGCAAGCACAGTCCCAGTAGGTGACTGCCTCTTGCGGGGTAGTCCTCTCAGCAGCATCTCTGAGATGTTCTGATTCCTGAAATCCGAGATCACTGAAAATGTAAGAGGATTCCAGACTTCCAGAAGCCCTGATTGGGATTTGGAACCAGACATTGTAAAAGCCGATAGTAAGATTCCAAAATCATACTTCTGGTTGTGCTTTCAGCCTTGAAAGCAACTGAGATAGGTTAGTTACGACCAATTTTTGAGACAGGCACTCCTTGAGTGATTAATGGGCTTATGTGCAGAGTTAAGCAGGAGTTTGACTCAAAGTTTAAGACAAAGGACACAGTGGCAAAACAAAGGCCAGATGTGTAGGCTTTCATCCTGCTTGTGGGCTCCCATAAGGAGTCAGTGCTTCAGGGCTAAAGCAGTTGCCAAGTACCTGTTGTATGACCTAAGGAATGTAAGTGCCTGAGGAAGGTAATATTCAGTTTCAGCCAGTCCTTGTCTTGCAAGGAGGAGAAAGAAAACATTCCAACTCCAGCCATACAAGGCATCCTTTTCCAAAAGAATAAAAGAAAAAAAGAAAGACATGCTTTTCCACTTAAAAGAGGGCACAAAACTGATAAACATTTGTAATGTTCATAGTTCAGGGATCCAGACCTCGTCATAAGACTACATAGCACAGCCACCTTGTCCCCAGAACTCAGCACACATGACTAAATGCCTAAATGTAAGTGAGGTTTATACTCTGATTATTTCATGGACAAAAATGAAAGCTTGCAAGAACAGAGGAGCACTGGAGCAGAAAGACAGAAGTCATGTCAAAGATACAAGAAAATACAGAACTATAACCTCTCTGTGTATCACCTGTATTATAACAATAAAAAAATGAAAAAGAGAAAATCCCAGAGGTAGCAAAAACAAAAGCCTCTGTCAAACAAAGAAAGTGTTTGGTGAATTTAGACCACACATAATGAGAGAGAATCAGAGCTTAAAACACAACAGCTTGTGCAGACGACCCATGCCTGTAATAAGTACTCAGGAGGCTGAGATCTAAGGATCTCACTTTAAAGGAAGACTGGAAGGAAAGTCCATGAGATTCTTCTCAGAGAAGCCCAAAGTGAAGCTGCAGCTCAAGTGGTAGTAAATTAGCCTTAAGCAAAAAAAGTTCAGGAAAAGTGCTAAGGCCTTGAGTTCTAGCCACGGGGGTGGCAAACACACACACAACATGAGCTTAATGATATCTCTGTTAAAACCCCCAAAACTGAAAATCAAAAGCAACAAAGGATAAAAGAAATAAAAATAAGAATCAGAATATCCACCTACTATATAAAATATAGAATTATGAAATATAAATATCAGAATGAGAAAAGAGAAAGAAGCAAAGGAAATATTTGGAATAACAATTACAGGAAATTCCACAATATTCATGTCAGAAAACAATCCAAAATCCGGAAATACCTCCCCCCAAAAGCAAAGAAACAATGAAAAAAATAAAGCCACTATACCTAGGCATATCATTTCAAACTACAGAAAATCAAAGATAAAGAAATTCTGAAAAGCAGAAATTAATGACCTCTTATCTTTGGGGGGAAAAAAAAGAATCACATCTGGCACAAAGCCCTAAGTTTATACCATAGTGCCACCAAAGCTAAAAGGAATTACATTTAGGCAGAGTGCTGGTGGTGAACTCCTGTAATATTCACTCAGGCTGCTGAGATCTGAAAATCATAACCAACTCTGAGACTCTATCTCCAATCAACCAGCAAAAAGCCAGAAGCAGAGGTGTCACTCAAGGAGCAGAGCACCAGAAGTGAGAGGGGAAAGCTAAATGACACAAAAGACCTGAGTTCAAACCCCAGTATTGGAGCGGGGAGAAGCAGGCAGGCAAGAATTACATTTGGCTTTTCAAACAAAGAACAGAATGGGGTGAAATATTTAAAGTATATAAACTTAGGTGTTTGTGCCCTGAAAAACATTCTCTCAGAAAAGAAAAATAGAACAAACGATTGTTCGGAATATAAAAGGCACACTTTAACAATAAGAAAACAATTGAGAGAATATATGGGCCAAACAACTGAATAGAGATCTTACCAGAGAAGATGGAAAGATGGCAGACAAACATAGGAAAAAGGCCTTCACAAGGTATGTCACTGGCGAAAGACAAGTCAGAAACAACAAGGAGGTACCAGTACAAGTGACAAAAACGGGAAGTCACAATGCTGGGAAAGATTTGGAGCAACAGAAATCCCTTGTCATTTCTGACGAGGATGAGAAGTGATGGCCGATACCTTGTAAGACAGTTTGGTGGAAACTAGGCAGCCTTATCTTGTGATGCTGGCAGCTGAGCTTCTTGCTCTTTTCTCAAAGGGGTTGGAAACTGGGCCTAGAGAAAAGCATGCACAGGGATTTTTATGGCAGCTTGGTTGATTATTGCCAGAACCTCAAAGAAACCATGATGCCTTTTAGTAGACAAACGGTGGTGCATTCACTCAAATTATATTATTAAATAATAGTTGGCATCCAAATCAATTGAGTTAATTAAATATCAGTTAGCATTCAAAAGAACTAAGTTATCAAGCCGCCACAGGAAAGTACACAATCCGTACGTATTATTAGAGGCCACACAATTTATACTCCCTGGTATTCTGGAAGAGGCAAGACTCGGCAGGGGACACAAAGGCTTTAGAACAATATAAACCTTCTTAGCACTGTAAGGAAAGAGACATGACATTCTACATTTGTTAAAAACCATAAAATGTATCACGGGGAAGAAGGGATGGAGACACAGAGGGAGAAAGAGAGGGAGGGACAGGGAGAAAGACATGGAAGGAGAGAGGGAGAGACAGGAGGGAGATGGGGAGAAAGAGGGAGAGAGGAGAGAATCAGAGAGATAGGGAGGAGGGGGGAAAGGCAGGGAGAAAGAGGGTGAGACAGGAAGAAAGAGGGAGAGACATGGAGAGAGACAAAGAGAAAGGGAGACTGGGGGGACATTGGGAGAGAGAGGGAAGGGGAAGAGAGAAAGAGGGAGAGAGAGGGAAAGAGAAGTAGAGAGACAGGGAGAAAGGGAGAGAGAAACTCAATGTAAACTATGAACTGAGTTATAAGGACAAGTGATAGTTGGTTCACAGATGGTAATAAATGTTGATGATGAGGCAGCTGGGAGGAGAGGGGGGGAGGATTTGTGGGAAGTCTCTGAACCTTCCTCTCAATGCTGCTATGAACCTAAATCTCATCAGCATTTCCCCCTCTCTGTTTATAGAACATTTTGTGTTCTGCAGAATTGTTATCCCTTCCCTACCCCTTTCAGACATATATAAACATTTAATTTTTTTTTTATTTTTGTCTTTCTCAGGGAAAGACATTTCTGGGAGCCAACTCATTGAAATGTGTATATACACTAAAGGAAGACAGAGCCCTTATCTGGAAATTCCTTTGGGGAGGGAGGTGTGTAACTTCAGTAGGTATCTTGCACCGTGTTGCAAGTTACTCACTGTCCCAGCATTGGGAAATTCATTTTCCTTTGGAAAACCCTAATTAAGTAACAGATGACGACTTCAAGTACCAGGAAAATTTAAGATGAACTAAGTCTGACAAAGGTGCTGTCAAGTCATCTTACTTGAGGACACACTATTATGTGCCTTTAGAAATATCCGATGTGTTTTGCTTTGTAACCTGCCTGGCTATATGAGGTGATGAGATTTCTTTCTGTCTTCACAGTGCCTAGTAAATTGTCATGATGGATAGCACACACTGCTTTAATGCTTATTCAAAGATAAAGTGTTTTCTTCCTCCACTACTTTAAGATAACATTTTCTGAGCCAAAAGATAAGTGTGTGTGTGCGTGCGTGCGTGCGTGCGTGCGTGCGTGCGTGCGTGCGTGTGTGTGTGTGTGTGTGTGTGTGTGTGTGTTCCAGTACTGGAGCTTGAACCCTTTGCTTTTTTTGCTCAAGGCTAGTGCTCCGCCATTTGAGCCACAACTCTACTTCTGAACTTTTGCTGGGTAGAGCTAAGAATCTCACAGACTTTTCTGCCTGTGCTAGGTCTGAGCTACAATCCTCAAATCTCCTCAGTAGCTAGGCTTACAGGCATGAGCCACCAGCACCCTAGTAGAATATTTTTAGTTTTAATTATGTTTCTCCATTCATTCTTTTTCACTCTGAAAAATCTCTGGGAAATAAATGTGTCATGTTAAGTTTTCCCATAGTTGTTGCTTCTTCTTAACCTTGTCCTTGCTAACTTAATATTCCCTTCCATTAAAATGCAAAACTGGGAAGTACTTCCAAATGGCAATCTATGTGGTTAAATGTTTTCTGCTTTGTTTTGTTTTTATGGAGCTAGAGTCCATTCTTTTGAGAATTGAACAGCATATTATTTATCTCTTCACTCCTCTGACTAACGTAATCACAAGACATTGCATATATTCCTTATTAATATGCACTAGTAAAAACATCTCAGCATTTCATATAACACAAATATTCTGACTCTATTTCTAATCATAAACCACAATTCCCCTGATCTCACCAATCTTTGAACCAAATGAGATCATGTGTTTTTAGGTAACTTAAGTTTCAATGGCTCACAACGCTTATTTCAAGCAGACTAAGTTCATTTCCAGAAAGACTCAATAAACACTTGATGAGAACCAGGAAATAAAAGCTGTCACTTGAAAAACAGTGGAACGAGATCTCAGAGGTGGGACCAAGGTCAGGATTGAGTAAGAAGCAAAGATGAAGCCCAACTAAACGCCTAGACTCTCCAGGCTTGGGCCTAGACTCTGGGACTATTTGCTTTCAATAATGCGTTCCTACCTGCTACAGACCAGCCACCATTTCAGATTCTGCTGGTTCAGCAGAGATGCAATCCATCCAGCAAGGCTCTAAGTGTCATGGAACATTCTGTGCAGTGCGAAGGCTGATAGCAAACATAGACACACAGGAATAACTAATGAACACTTGCGGGTGTCATGGTAACTGCTCTGAGAAAAACACATGAGACAGAAAGGTGATCCATCAGAAATGCCAACAAACCTTCACCTCCTCCTCCACAAAGAACAACCAGCACAACAAAATACCACTCAGTTAAGAAAGGTTAAACCCAAAAGATCACCACCACCCCATCACCTCACGGAAGACACGATGAAGAAAGGTGCATCTTACTAGTGCTTTAAGCCCTACTGCTCTCCATATGGCTGTTCTGTTGAAAGCCAAAATACACCCAAGAGTCCAGCAAATTGGTGATTCTACTGTGCAGACAACCAGCTGCCCGCAGAGGATGAATAGCCCTAGGAGCCTTTCTGGAGACAAGAAGTCACTTCTAATTGCTACTCAGCTACCCTCAGAACTCCGGACAGTATTGAGCATAGAACTGCACCCTGAGCTGGATTACAAACTTCCCAGTGGCCAAAGGAAACATCTTGTAAGACCAAATTGCTGACCTGAGTCAGCCTATGAGCTTCATTGTGTGGTGCCTCTTTAGAGATCATGCCATGATTGAGTTGGGGAGACTTTTAAGGGCAGGAGCCCTGGAGTGCAGGTCCATCGGGAAGCACATACCTACCCCGAAGGGGCATCACCTCATCAGCCTGAGCATCCCTTCCTTCATCTATCGAATGAGGATATGGAGACCCATCTCTGAGGTTGTTTCCAGCTCATATGTTTTGTGCATGACAGCAGATTCTACTGTGAATTGCCTAAAGAATTGGGATGGTATGAAGCTATATTTTTGCTATACGTAAATGCTGACCATGCGAAGAGATTTTATGTGTAATTTTCAGTGAGTGAGGACAAGCCCTTTATATATTCATGCTATACTTTATTCTTCCAAGGAAATCGTGTGTGTTTTATAGGACTATGATGAATCTCTCATGGACCAGCAGAAGTATACACAAGTTCAGCAATCTGAACGCATAAAGTATCTATGGGCTGGCTCTACTATGCTTTATCATACAAACACACACACACAGACGGCCGCGAGCATGCGTGCGCCCACGCATACATATTACTTTACTAGGGCTTAAACTTTGAGTCTGGGCGCTGAGCTTTTCTGTACCTAGCTAGCAGTTGAGCCAGACCTCTAATTCTGGCTTTGGAGGGATTAATTAGAGGTAAGAATTTCACAGACTTTCTTCCCCAGGCTGACTTTGAACTATGATTCTCAGAACTTAGTCTTCAATATTTTGGGCACCCAACAGGCACCCAACTTTGTGTTTTATCTTTAAATAATAAGGGCCTTTGCTGTAGAGGCTCATTTCTTTCTGCAAAGGTGAAATCCCTACCAAGCAAGAAAATCGGATTCATTGTAAGTACAGTAAAAAAGAACAAGGACCTTGAATTTAACTGTAATGCAGGGTATCCAGTATTTTATAATAGATAAGTAGAATATCACTTGCTTTTAATCATTCACTATATCAAAGCATCTGGTATTTGCTCGATCAGAAAGGAAGAAAAAGAATTTGATTTGCTCAGATAGTAGAAGGAAAAATGAGTTTGCCTGAATAGAAGGCTAGAAGGGGAGACAGAAAATGAGTCATTCAGGACCCCATCTGCAATGTGAAAAATTGGGGTGGTATGAAGCTAGATAGAAAGTAATGGGGACTTTATGTAGGAGAGGTGATAACACATGATCTATAATTCTTTAAATTTTTTTAATTTTTTTTTTTGCGAGTCCTGGTCTTGAGCTCAGGGCCTGAGCACTGTCCTTGGGCTTTCTCAAGGCTAGAGCTCTACCATTTGAGCCTCAGCACCACTTCTGGATTTTTCTATGTATGTGGTACCGAGGAATCAAACCCGGGTCTTCGTGCATGCTAGGCAAGCACTCTACCAAACTCCCGGCCCCATGATCTATAATTTTTAAGCTATGTCTTCAGGCAGGAGGCAGCACTGGCAGCTCTGTTCCATATGCAAATAAGGTTTGGTGGGCTGGGAACATGGCTCAGCAGTAGAAAGTCTGCCTGGTAAGCAGGAGGCCCCTAGTTCAAACCCCAGTACTGAAAAAAAAAGTAAAAAAATAAAAAATGACAGAGCCAGAATTGATGACCATTTGGAGACTAGGGGGAGGGGGAGAAATAGCGAAAGTAACTCAAATGGAAAAATTCTGGATTTATTTTGGCAGAATAGCTGATAGACTTGCTAATGTGTATGTGTGAAGAAAAAGAATATAAAAAAGAACACAACGTGTTTTGTGGGATGAAGAAATATGAGAAATTTTATCTCTGAGGATCTCTGCCACAATTACTCTTCTGAAAGAACATGTTGACTCTATCCATCATGTTCTGTTTCAAGTTCTATAATACTGCTGTTTCCCTCTCTCTTTCAATTTTTGTTTTATAGTATTCTTTATCTAGAAAGCCTTTCACTAAAACCTATTATTTGTTCTCAGAAGAACTTAGGACACTACTTTTGGCCTTGTGTTTAGTCTCTATGCCTCCAGAGCTCAGACAGAGCCAAATTCCTCCATCATCCTCGAGAATGTAAATATATACCAGAATGACTTTTCTAAGATGCAAGTATGAAGCAAAGTATTCCCCAGCTTAAGGTTGTCCAATGCCTCTCCATAGTTTTCAGGCTGACACTCAAAATCCATAGCTTACCCAGGGTTCCTCTGAGATTTTTACCCATCCATTTGCTGCCTCCTTCCTTCCAGTCCCCAGATGATCACAGGGCTAAGTCACACACAAATAGTTCAAGAATGCAGGGATCTGTGTTCTAAACATGTTACTTAGCCTTGAATGTTATTCTATACTTAATACCTAAGTCAACTCAAGGTACATAGTCTTTGAAAACTCTTTTTCATATATTTTTATTGTAATTAATAGAAGGGTTACATTATATTCACCAGATAGAAGGTGCATTACTTCACAGACATTGATACCCTTTCTCATGTTTTGGTCCCCATTTCCCACCCTCCACCCCCATGGAAAACTTTTTTATGAGCCCTCAGTTTGAACTAATGACCCTTTCCTATGTCCTCACAATAACTAAACTATTATTTTCTTTATCATTCTCTGTGTTACTAGATTGACATCCCATTAGGACAAAAATCCATTTTATTTTGCCATTCCTGGGGCTTGAACTCAAGGCCTGGGCACTGTCCTTGAGCTTTCTCTAGGCTAGGGCTCTACCACTTGATCTACAGCACCATTTCCAGCTTTTTCTATGTATGTGTACCAAGGAATCACACCCAGGTCTTCATAAATGCTAGGCAAGCACTCTACCAATAGGCCAAACTCCTAGCCCCAACAAAATCTATTTTTAAAAGAACTATGACATATTTAATTAATTTTGTATTTTTCACATCTAGCACACAGTAGGTTCTTCATTAACTGACTACTTAGCATTAAGTAAATGAATCTAAAAAGCAAGCTAGGGCTGAGACTATAACTTAGTGGTACAGTGCTAGCTTAGGATGCATGAAGCCCTGGGTTTGATTCCTTAGTCGCACATAAACAGAGAAAGGCAGAAGTGGGGCGCTGGCTCAAGTGGTAAAGTGCTAGCCTTGAGCACAGAGATGCTTAGGGATAGTGCCCAGGGCCTGAATTCAAGTCCCAGCACTGGCAAAAAAGCAGGCTATTGTCCATACCATCTATGAAGCTGCCTATTAATTTTCAAAGCCCACTTTTATTTTCTAAATTCCAAATCTGTCACCAAGAGAAATAATTTTTTTTAAAAAGGGAGAATACTAAATAGGTACTAAAATTCCTCAACCAAGAACAAAAGATTCACATTGCAAAACTCTTCTGCTAGCCCATTTATTCAGTCATAGGTTTTTTTTTTTCTTGGTAGGGGGGTGGGAAGGATCAGAATACAAATCACACCCTAGATATTTGGTCCATTCAGCCATCAATTGATGGCTGTCAAGAGTCAGCAACTCTTCATGAGGAAGAGCCTCGAGCTCAGGAAGTCTGTGTTTCCATTATTGTCTACATTGACATAATATATTATGTGCTATCCAACTCTTTCTTTTCTGGACAATATCCTTCCCTTTGTAGCGTTCCATCTTTATATAAATATGATATCCAGCCCCTCTCCTTTGTATTTGGAATTCTCTCATTGCCTCTTCTCAGTTCTCAGCTTAGATAATGTCTCACATCTTGTATAGGGATGTTTTCAGAAGTTAAGTTACTCAAGCTTTCTGTCCTCTTACACAGAAGAAAGGGCATTTGTAGCACATATAATTGGTGACTATTTCAGGTGGGAAGATAAACACAGTACATTAGAATAATTACGTCAGTGGCCAGATTTCCTGGAACCTAAGCTGAGGTACTTGGGAACTGTGCACATAGCTTTCTTACCCTTTTGTTCTCAGGTCCTTGAGGAACTGTTTCCCTCTGTCTCTTTAGCACCCCAGTTCCAGTTTGCCCTGAGCATAATGGTCTGAATACTCTGACCTTCTGGGGCCTTTGCCATCGTTTATTGTGACATACTATGTCATTCTTCTTGATTGATCAAGGGCTTTTTTTTCCATTGGGGCTTTAAATTGTTAGTTTGAATGAAAGGAAAATGTGTTTCACAATTAGTAATCATGCAGGAAAAAACATTCTTAAGTCATATAATAAGCTCATGCTATTTTTTACTCTTTCTTCAGTTTTTCGTTGCTAATAGACTATGAAAATTCCTCTTAATCCTGACAAGAACAGGTATTGGTTGCAAATATTTTCTTCCTTAAGGAAGAAAATTTTGAGGATAAAAAAATAGTTATCCATGGAATCCATGTCAATTTCAGTCTATATATGATATCAATACATGATTGGTCTGACTTGTATGAGAGCCTATTTTCATGCATTGATCTTTTAAATGTTCTAACAAGTACACATGCTCAGCTGAAAGTGTCATCAAGCTTTACCTCCAAATGCTACTTTAGCCTTCAGACTTGACAAGGAAACATTCCTTAAATAAGTGATCTTTCTCTCATCTATAACTCAGAGCTTCTATCCCTATTCCATATGTATGCCTAGCATCCTGAAGTATACGATGATTGAGATGCAGAGTGATCTCAAAGGAGAATAGCAGTCTCTAGGGACCAGCTCTGTACCCAAAATGGCTGGACTCCCACACCCACATAGCCAAGACTGGGGCAGAAATCCTCAGGAGGCAGAGGACATGAGCACTGTCTTCACCATTTCCTCTGTAAGCTCTCCCAGCACTGCACATCACACTTGTCAGTTGATCTGACCTGAGATGAATGCCTGAACTATTATTTATTTATCACTCAGATCTAAGCTAGCGAAGGATCAATGTTTGTTGCACTTAATCCTATACAGATTAGTATGAAAGGATAACATCAAGCATTTATGTTATAATTACATGACCTAGCTGACAAAATGTAGATGGTTATGCTCAAGAGGTTCTTTCTTTCCTAGGTTACAAACTCCTTGAGGCTAAGAGCTTTATCTCTCTGCAGTCTAACACAGAGCTAGTAAGCATTCAGGAATTTTTTGCACCGTCAAATAAGCCTGATAACCCATATAAATATTAAGAGACCCACTAACTCCATAATATCCTATAAATCTACTCAGATAAGCATCCCTTTCTTCTGCTTCGTACCTAGTGGGATGTTTGTAATAATTTCCTTTCACTGGGGATTATCCTGTGGCTCATTTTGAGTTGTCAAATAGACTTCGTATGTCTAGTAAGAACCAAGATGGCAGCCTCATCACCAACTCACGTCAAGTTGAAGGTCAGCAATGTTGATGTATCCTCCATTCCCCACACAAGTGAACAGCACTCTTCCTTTCTCTGGCTTCCAGAATCTTCATGATGTTCTAGATAGTGGCTAACTTCTGCCAAGTCTAAAGGAAAAATGATGAAAATGTCTACAAATTCCATAGATTTCACATAGAAGGCCCTGGCATCACAAGTACATGCGTATCAAGTGCCTACTATGTGTCAGCAAGCTGCTATTAGAATTTCTTGTTCTAGGGAGCATTTTATTTTTAAACTGGATTTTAGAAAAATATTTAGCTGCCAAGCATTTGACAGAAGAGTCTATTTAAAGTAAAATTGTATTGCCACCAGTGACAAGCTGCCCTCCAGCAAGGCTCCTTTTCTGGAGAGATGTCATTCAGAGAGAGAAGGCTGGGCAAATTGGGTGGCACTGCTCATCCCCAGCCAGCAACAGACAAGCTGGGGTGGTGGGGGGGGGTGGAGAGAGGCCGTGGTAGAGTCTCCTGGAGTTGCCTAGTTATGGAAATGCATCATGACGTTCTTGATACTCAGAAAGGCAGAATGTGGATAACACAGCAGAGCACTGTAGCAGAACCTATGAAGCCCTTACCGGCCTCACCCTTTATGCTAACTTCAGAACTCAGATTTTCCAGTCTCCACCCCAAAGCCCAACCACTGAAGGGCCTAGGAAGCAACCATGCAGAGGGACCCCATCCACACATCGACAGTGGGTGAGTTCAGGAAGAGAACCAGGGGTTCTTCTTCAAACAGATCCTCAGACGAGGGCTAGTGATGATTTAGAGGAATTCTGGGAAAATATGAAGATGGCGTGTTAAGTGCCCTTCACTTCAAAAAGGATAACTGTGGAAGATAATGCAATTGCTAATTAACTACATGTAATCAGTCTGCAATGAATCTAATTGCAAAGTACAGTATATAGAATATATACTGTAAAAATAATCTGTAAAAATATAAATAATTGTAAAATAAAAAAAACCTTGTAAAATACTTACAATGTGTCTTCCCTCACTTCTGCCTTTTCCTACCCTTCTCCCTCACTCAAATTCATCCCTATAATAAAAGCCCACTACCGCAGATTGTATTCTGAAGGTGGACAGGAGAGAGGCTGTCTTGCCAAACAGCACTGGAAGATGGTGCTGTGCTGATGGTCACTTGCTCCATCGGAACATCGTCTCCTGAAGGGCAGTGAGCCTCTCTCTCACTGTGCAGACATTTGGGAACTTCACATGACTTGATCTGGAGCTATGGCTCCAACTGCAGAATCTGTTTCCTAACGCCCCTCACCAAGCCATTGCCAAAGGTAACTAGTTGTGCCTTTTCAACCCCATAGGCATCAGTAAGAAAGAGAAGAATCCCTTAGAGATGTCATGGTAAGTGTGGCCACAGATGCTGGCTGCCATTCTTCAGGTCTAGCCTACTATTAACTTCAAATTTGGGAATGTTGCTAAATAAGTCTGATATTCCATATTTCACCTCATCAGCTTCGCAACTATATGGTGTTTGGGGATTAAAATGCCATAACCATGCCAGACACCAGTGGCTTATAACTATAAACCTAGCTATTAAGGAGGTTGATATCCAAGGACCATGGTTCAAAGCCACCCCAGGTAGTAAAGGCCATGTGACTCTTACCTCTAATTAACCACCAAAAAAAGAGTCAGAAGTAGAGCTCTAGCACAAATGCTAAAGCACTTGCCTTGAGTTCAAAAGCTCAGGGATAGCATCCAGGCCCTGATTTCAAACCTCAGGACCAGCACATACACAAAACAATAACAAAAGAGAAAAAAAATATATCATGACTGCCTAGCATTTTCCTCTGGATCCTTGATAGACATTCTGCAAACTATCTTGCCAATGTTGATGTTTATGTTCTATACACATGACTACGAGCTAGCTGGAATATTTCTAAGACTATTGTTTCTTAGATGTGACATTATAGCGGAAAACAAAAAAAATGTTCTTAGAAAACCTTAGCTCAAAGAAAGAGAATAACTTTTTAAAATCTGTTTCCTTTCAAAATATCTTTAAGTAGCTGCACAAAGGGATTTTAATTCAACAGGTTAGGTTATGAATACAACACAACCCAATCAATGTCATCACCCCTCCCATCATCCTCCCCCATCTCTCCTAACCCCACCATCCCCTCCAATTTCCTAATTCCAGTGATCAGACATACATTGAATAGTATAACTGCATCCACCCACATTTCCTATCTCCACATGATCCTGCTTTCAGGTATTCCTGTTGTTAAACTGTAAGATAGTTGTTTGAAGGAGTCACATAATTGGAACCCTCACCTGCACAGCAGCATAACTCACATGGGTACTGGATAATCCATTGTGAACAGCGAACAGTGGCTAATACACAATAAATGTTTTGTAAGTGCTATTTTACACTTAGTGCTGTTATCACTAAAATTCTTAGCTAAGCTTAATTTTTTTTCACAGATACTATATACTGTTGAAAGATTAGTAGTTGAAAATCGATGATTTAAAATTGTATCAGTCTCAATAGACAGTATGCTTATGAGCTCTTGGAACCAACTTTTTCAAACTGGATTTTCTACTTATCCATGGTATAAACCATCTTTCCTACCAGACTTGAAATTCATACCATTACACCTTCTCATAGAAAACAATGAAAACAAAGAGCCTGGGTTAAAAAAAACTAATGTGATAGACAGATAGATAGATAGATAGATAGATAGATAGATAGATAGATAGATTTACATAAGGCAAATATTTACATTCTAACCCACCAAAATGTTCTTATTAACTATTATTATCAAAGAGATTTCTGTTCTCATGGCTAGACTGACTCAACATTGAGTAGACTTCAAAATAAGAATATACTAACTATTCTGAGGACTTAAATTTATACACAATAAAGATCAGCCTTTTGTACCAAAAACACACCTTAAAGGAAAATTCAGATCATGTTGCACGGTCCTGTATAAGAGCTAGAGCTACTGTCACAGCTCATTTGTGTTACTGTAACAAAATAGAAGCTTGGTACCATCCATAAAACAGGACTTGTTTTTCATAGTTCTGCAGTTTAGCAAGTGGAAGATTGAGACACTAGCAAATTAGGTAGCTAGTAAGAACTAGCTTTTTCATGAATAATATCTTCTTACTACATGTTCTGAAGATTCTTTCTTTAATAGGATACTAATCCCATTCAGCAAGGTTCCATCCTTAGGATCCAATAACTACTGAAAGATGCTAGTTCCTAATACAGTTGCAATGGTGATAAGAAGCCAAACACAGAAACCACAACAGAGACCAAACATACCTGGATTCCAAAGAAAAAGAGAAGCAAAACTTTGTGTAACTGCTGTTGTGATTCTGGCTGGGATTCCCTGATGACTGAGGCTCACACCAGTTATAGAGTACCCAGAAAATGGCAGGTTTTGTTCTCTTTGGTTATTAAACAGAAATTTCCTCGGCACTTCCTATCTATTAAGGATTGCAAATATTCCACAAATCATTTTTTTGGTCAGTGATGGGCCTTGGACTCAAGTACTGAGCACTGTCCCTGAGCTTTTATGCTCATAGCTAGCACTCTACCACATTGAGCCACAGCTCTACTTCCACCAGCAACCACTGAAAGCTACTTCAGTTTCACAAATAATCACAGGTCCTGATTACTTTCGGTTAAGGGGATATTATTTTTCCTACAGATCTAGAATAAAGCATACCCAAATTTAAATTCACAGACAAGTAGGCTTTCTAAGTCATCCCATGCTAAACACTGGATGAAACATCAGATTCATTTGCCATGTGCAGGATCTCACTTGTCAATCAACTGCAGGTTTTGTGTTATGTTTGTGCATATGTGATTACAAAATAATAAGGAATTCCATAAAACACATACAAAAAGGAACATATGTACTACATAAATGCACATATATTTATATCTAACTATGTGTAGCTTGTATAGAAATCACAATTTTTTTTCTTATTACCAAAAATTTCTTGAGAAAGGTAATTTCTTCTTCCTAATTCTTACATCTATTACATCCAGCAATACAAAAAAAGTATCATCCAATTCTTGAGTTATCACAGAACTACCCAACCTCTCATGCCACATTTCAGTGCTTATGAAATAAACATTGGTTCTATTTCTGCACAGAATTAGGAAGGAAGAAAATCAAGATGGGAATGTGTCAGAAACTATTTGATTAACAGTTGAGTTTTTTTTTATAGAGTTGGGATTATTACCAACTCAGCAATCCCTATTAGTGCCCAAGTTGTGTGCTGAAAATATGCTCAGAAGTCAGTGAGGCTGACCCCGGGTGATTGTTATGTGCTGAAAGAACTACTTACCCTGAACGAATTCCACCTACAATGGATCAGACTGGTGGATCAGGCTGGAGCTGAAAGAACTAGTTCTGTAAATAGCCTTCTCAAGAAATTGGCCTCACCAGGGATGCAATAGCTGAAAATAATCACCAACTTGCCTTTAAATATCCCAAAAGGGGAAAACAAAATGAATTGCACAGCTAGTTGGAAAGAAAAAGAAAATGGGAACCATAATATTGCTCACAGAAAAAGAGCATCATCTACGAAGATGAATGACAGAGAGATTGATCTGTTATTCATGACCTAACATGAAAGACTACCAGAAGAGAAGATGGCGGTTCTGAACCCCTCCCCCCACTCAGGGATTAACATGCTAGATGCAAAAGGGGGAGGTTTAACTGATTTGCCAGAACTTGAAATTGCTTTCATTAAACAATGCCCATTTCTCTTGCTGGACTTGACTTAATGTGAGTCTGACTCATACATTTTATACTCCAGAGAAAGAATTTCGATTTGAATAAAGTCGTTAAGAGAGAGCTTTGAGAAAGAAAAAAGAAAGAGGCCATCTTTTATGCCTCTTTAAAAATTAAACAAACAGGATAATCACTTGAGGAATTTAAACCATTTCCTCAAATTTCTCTGTCCATCAATAATATTATGATGTTCCCAGGAGTTGTTACTTAAAAGTGTACTACTGATACAATACTAAATTTAATAACTGCTCTTTTTTTGCCATACAGGGAAATCAACTCAGGGCCTCAGGCTTGCTAAGCAGATGCTACATACACATTTTGTTTGACAGTCCCTGGGTTTGAACAGAGGGCCTGAGCACTGGCCGTGGGCTTTCTCAAGACCTAATGCTCTACTACTTGAGCCACAGCACCACTTTCGGCTTCTTCTATGTATGCGGTACCGAGGAATCAAACGCACATCTTCGTGCATGCTAGGCAAGCCACCCTACCACTAGGCCAAACTCCAGGTCCCTACCTTTTATTTTTGAAGTAAGGTTTCACTGTATGTCGGACTGGCCTGGGCTATAATCCTTCTACTTGTGCTACCCATGTCACTGAAGGTGAAAGGCATGAGCTACTGTGCCCAGTCGTTGTTTCCCCAGCAATTGGTACAGCACACACGTACCACTGTGCCCAGCCATGCGTTGAGATGGAGTCACAAACTTTTAGACCCCTAAAAAGATAATTTCCTGGTTTCTACCTCCCAACGAGCTTGAATTACAGGCCTGAGCCACTGTGGCCAACCAAAATTTTATAACCGTTTCAAGTTCTTCTTTTTATCTTATATATAGCTGAATACTCTCCTCAAAGTGCTTCTTTTTAAGGCAAGCTTTGTTCCCCCAACCCCAACAGTGTGTTTTTAAGACATTCTCTTCACCACCCAAGCCATCCCCAAAAGACTTCCCATCTGCACTGCCCACCCTATGCTATACATGTGGAAAGCCAAGGACAGGGCAGCTTGTCACTGGACATCAGCTTGGACATCATTGTAGCTGCTCCCTTGTGAGTAGAGCCGAGTTCTGCCATCACAAATAGTTCCATATCTCTGAGCAATGAGAAGGGCTCCAGTGCTTTTTGGTTCCATGGTTTTGACACTTACCGTCTTGCACATCCCATAACAGAGCAAGAGCTCGGGGGTACGTATTTTGTTTAGATTGAGAAAGATATGCCAAAAGGAAAGCTCTGCACATACGTTCTAGATTTAAAAGCCATCAAGAGGAAACACAAGCAGAAGCTTGATAGCTTTAAGATTTCAGGTAAGTAGAGTGCCTGCTCTGTACCAGGAGTTCCTCAGAGCATCTCCGCCCACAGCGTTGGAAAATTGCTATGGCCTGTCTAGGTCCAGTGCCCCCCCACACACAAAAAGGCATGCATCATAAACTTATATCTCAGTGTAACCGTGCCAGGAGGTGGGGCTTACTCAGAGGTGTAATAGGTCGAAAAGGCTCTATGATGGTGAATGGGTTAATGCCAAGATTCAAAGGGCTTGTGGCTTCTTGGTCTCAGGTTCTTTGCCCTTCCGCCTTCTATCTTAGGATGATGCGGCAACTCTTCCGCTCTCACCACGTGTAGGTTCTTGATCTTGGACTTTTAGCATCTAAAATTATACTATGAGGAAGATAAAAATAGGACTAGGTAACTTGAGGGGACTGGTGGAGTTTGGAGGGCTGAGGGAAAGGACTGACCAGCATGAAATGGATCAAGATGCAATGCACTCACAAATTGGTTGGTGAATTGAAAGGTTTTTTTTTTTTTTTTTTTTTTTTTTTTTTTTTGCCAGTCCTGGGCTTGAGCTCAGGGCCTGAGCACTGTCCTTGGACTTTCTCAAGGCTAGAGCTCTACCACTTGAGCCTCAGCACCACTTCCGGCTTTTTTCTATGTATGTGGTACCGAGGAATCGAACCCGGGTCTTCATGCATGCTAGGCAAACACTTTAACCACTAGGCCAAACTCCCGGCCCAATTGAAAGTTTTTTTATCCCACTCCTTAACAAAGAAATCAATCTGTTCTTATTATTATTTAACCATCCTCGGGTATTGTTAGAGCAGCATAAAAAAGACTAAGACAGAAATAGTGTACATTATTTTTCAGGAAAAAAGGTGTGTTTACTAATATGTGGATACATCAATATATGTAGACATGTATTTGTTTGGTTGTGTGTATGTGTGTGTGTGTTGACAACAAATCCAATTAGCACATAATTACTGAACAAGCTAGATAAAAAAAATGTCTGGGGTCTGATTTGGTCTATAAACCACTGGTTTGTAAATGTAAGAATTTTGCACTTTGAGACTCTCTAAAAAGTACAAAGTAAACATGCAAGCCATAAATTTAAAAAAGAAAGAACAAATGCCTACAAGTAATTGGCATTATAGTTATGTATACCACCTGTTACCATAGGTCCATAAAGACATGGGGATATTTACATTTCATGCATTTGCTAACATGTTGTCAAGGTATCAGAGACACCTGGCAGAGGGAAAGGTTTCTAGAGGCTAGGATAGATACAATGCTCAACTCTTGGATAATATTCATTGCCTAGAACTCAGCCCAGTGGCCCAGGGATAAATCTGAATTGCAGTTTCCTCCTCCTCCTCACATTTCAGTTATTAGATAAAGCTTACCAATACTGATTCAACTCTTTCCTATGAATCCACTATTCTCTCATATGCAAAACAAGTTTGTGTAGAAAATCTACCCTTCCTACTAAACACAGAAGACTGAAACATGTTTATATCTCATCAATGGATTCAACTTTGGCTCAAATTGACATCCTTTTATATCAATTAAATAAGATTCTGCACACTGATGAGTGGAAATATGATAGCACTATCTCTAAGTGTTATGGGGCATATAATTTTTCACCCACAAAGTTTTCAGCTATTAAGCCTTCCTTGATATCTCTAGACTCACCAGAGTATAGCAACATACAGGAACATTTTCTATTAAAAAAATTATTGGATGATCTAAAAGTCTAGCCAGAGTCATACTTCACTCAAAACACACGGATAAGAAACAGCACAGGTGTAATTCAAGGAGAGGAAAGTGTCCCCAAAGGGATACTCTGATCATTCATTCATGATAGGGCATATGAAAGGCTCACTGGCTTCCAGAAAGTGACTGTACAAACTGTGAATATATAAGGAAAAAACTTCAGTGAACACATAATCTTACCTCACTTTAGTGCCTTCTTTTTGTCAATTTTCAAGCCTGTGGCCTCAACAAATGGTATTATTAACCCAAGATCATCTAGCTAACAAGAAAAGAACGCAGAGCTCAGGATCTATGTCTTCTGTCGATATATCCAATAGTTTCTCTGCACACTGTATTGCTTCCCCAGATCTGTACAAAGAGAATTCTAAGAACTAATGATATGATTATATGGCAAAATGATCGCCTGGCACATAAGAGCCTGCAACTGAGTGAGAGGGAGAGAGAGAAGATAAGGAGAAAGAAAAGAGAGGGAGTTTTCTTTGCTCTCCCTCCTTGGTAATTAATTCAGTCTTTTCAGTCCAATAAGACTTACCCTCTACACTTTCTTCTTCTCATGGCTATTCTACTAGATACTTCTCCAAATTTATATACAAAAAGCCAGAGAATATGAGTGCAAGTTCTACAGGCAATCATACACCTTGATTTCCAGGTAGGACTGTGTGTTGCAGCTGTCTTCTAATTAACTCAGCTATCAACTCCAGATACGTGATGCAAAAACAAGGTGTTGCTTTCCCATCACCTCCCTTTGAGCACTGAAAATAGTTATGACCCTTTCAATGGAACCCAGTTGTTGCACAAATACTGAAGTGCATGTGTTTATCAACTCAGAAACTGCTCTTGTGGTTTCCAATACATCCTTGCACATACAATAATTCCTTTGATTGCACATTGTTTAGGTTCTAAGAATGCAAAGGGGTGATATTGATCAAGATATATTGTATTCATAAACTTCTTTATTAAATGGAAACTCCTTTGTAAACTACCTAAGATAATAACAATTTAAAAAAATAGTATCTGAGAGAGGGAAAGTGAGAGGGAGAAGGATGTTGAGAGAATGAGGAGGAAGGAGAGAAAATGGTGTCCATGGATTATAGTACCTACAGCCAAGCAGCAACCCAGCAGGGCTACAGTGCTTTCACCACCCAGCCAACTCCAGGATATGCACAGACCACCCAGGTGTACAAGCAACAAAGCTATAGAACTTATGGACAACCTACTGATGTCAGCTTTACCCAGGCTCAGACTAGTGCCACTTACAGGCAGACAGCATATGCAACTTCCTATGAACAGCCTGCCACTGGTTATACTACTCCAACTGCCGCCAGGCATACAGCCAGCCTGTCCAGGGTTATAACACTGGTGTTTAGGACACCACTACTGCTACAGTCACCACCCCTCAGGCCTCTTATGCAGCTCAATCTGCATATGGCACTCAGGCTGCTTATCCTACCTATGGATGGCAGCCCGCCGCCGCCACTGTGCCTGCAAGGCCTCAAGATGGGAACAAGTCTGCCAAGACTGGTCAACCTCAATCTAGCACAGGGGGTTATAACCAGGCCAGCCTAGGCTATGGACAAAGTAACTACAGTTATCCCCAGATTCCTGGGAGTTTACTCCATGCAAGCAGTCACTGCACCGCCATCCTATCCTCCTACCAGCTAGTCCTCTACATGGCCAACCAGTTATGGTTAGAGCAGTTACTCTCAGCAGAACACCTATGGTCAACAAAGCAGCTCCCACTAGCTACCCCACCCCCAACTGGATCTTACAGCCAGGCTCCAAGTCAGTATAGCCAACAGAGCAGCAGCTACAGGGAGCAGAGTTCATTCCGACAGGACCACCCCAGTAGCATTGGTGTTTATGGGAAGGAATCTGGAGGATTTTCCAGACTAGGAGAAAACTGGAGTATGAGTGGCCCTGATAACCCAAGCAGGTGGGAGGAGGGGGATTTGATCATGGAGGCTTGAGCAGAGGTGGGTGGGGAGGAGGACATGGTGGAATTGGCAGTGCGGGAGAGTGAGGTGGCTTCAATAAGCCTGGTGGACCCTCCCACAGATCTCGATGAAGACACTGACAACAGTGCAAGGATTAAATGACAACGTGACTCTTTTTTTAAAAGCTGTAATTAATAGAAGGGTTACATTATATTTGCCAGCTAGAAGATGCATTTCTTCACCAACACTGATAATTCTTCTCATGTTTTTGTCCTCATTTCCTTCCCCCACCCCCTTCCCTCATCTTGTTTTCCCCCTTTCCGATCCTATTTCAAATAAACAAATGAACATATATATACAATATACCAGAAAACAAGGTAAAATACTGTAACAATATGAGATAACCAAGGGATGGCAAAAGAGATGAGAAATAACATAGTACATTAAGGACAACAATCACTCATTATATGGCTTTTGTTTCCATATCCCGGAGGTGCTTTCATTTAGCCTCGTCCTATATGGTCTTTTGTACCTAGGTTTTGAGTTATTGTAATCCCCTGCTAGGGGGATCCTAGATATGTACTAATTTGGTTCTGGCTTACTTCACTTAATGACAACGTGGCTCTTGGTGATCTAGCAGACCCCTTTAAACAGTGCGGGATTGTGAAGATGAGCACGAGAACTGGACCCCATGATCCACATCAACCTGGACCAGGAAACAGGAAAGCCCAAAGGTGAAGCCACAGTGTCCTATGAACACCCGCCAACTGCCAAGGCCGCCCTGGAGGGGTTTGATGGGAAAGATTGCCAAGGGAGCAAACTTGAAGTCTCTCTTGCCTGGAAGAAGCCTGCAATGAACAGCACGGGGGTGGCATGCGCCCGCTGGGACAGAGGGATGCTGCTGCCACTGCGCAGAGGCCTGGGGGCCCATGGCTTCGACAGAGGAAGATGTGAGGGGACAGGGGGATCCCTAGGACCTTTGATGGAACAAATAGGAGGAAGAAGAGGAGGACGTGGAGGACCTGGGACAATGGATAAAGGGGCAGGAGCGCAGAGACCGGCCCTACTAGAGCACAGCCTGCAGAGCCACACTGACTGCCAGATTCATTTTTTAAACCAGAAAATGTTTCAAATTTCTAATTCCATATTTATAATGCTGGTCACCACATTATGCCTGTTCCTTGTCTCTACTTCAGTATTTTTCACCATTTGTGAAGAAACATTAAAACAAATTAAATGGTTTAAAAAAAAACAGTATCTAAGACAAATCTTTAAACATGGGCTGGACATTGGCAGTCGAGGCAGAATGCAAAGCTTAATCTCAATCATTAGACGTACTCAGATTTTGACTTTTGAAGACAGGCTATTGTGTTCAGAAATCTCTTTGCGTTTTAAAGGTTTCTAAGTGTGCTAAGGTATCCTTTCCCTTTAATAGAAGCTCTAGACACTTACCAGAATTTCCCATCCTGAGCCATGTCATAAGCCAGACAGTGCATTGAGGTTTCCCCAGTAAGCTGTCAGCTCAGCTCTTGCTGGTTTACTTAACATCATGGTGACCTGAAGCTGATTTTTCACTGCAGGTAGAGGTCATCACATTGGAAGCTTCCAGCAATTCATCTTATTTCATTCGATTAGCATTGTGATCCTCCTTTCCACATACACAGAGCTGATAGAAGGGACTATGTGTTCCCCAGCTTTGACCAGATTCCTGGCCCTTCGGTGCTGAGTTACTCGTGGAATCCTCAGCACGTGAGTGTGTTGGCTCTGAGAACATCCTTCTTCAGAGAATGATGCCCTCACTTGTTTTTCCTTCAGCAAAAGAAGAGCTTCCTCCTGTGGTAATCCAGCCCCTGCAGTCCCTGTGATTGACTGGCCGATGTGGGGGTGCAAAGGCCCTGTCCCTTTACTTCAATCTTGGGTAATTTAGAAGGGCTATGACCAATCCAGAGTTCCCATTGGGACCAGAGACATATTTAAAACACCTTCTCTGTGGCCCAACTTCCCCAGGATAGGTTCTCTTATACCTCCTTGGGTGTGTTTCCAAGAATATTTCCCAGTAAGACTCCTGCAAGCAAATGTCAGAAGACCATTTTCACAATGGACCTAGACCAAGGAGGTAGAAATGAGGATTCAGGATAACTGGAGCAATAACTTGTGAGTGTATGCATATACAATATATTGATTACTTCCATGTGCCAATTCCGTCCTCAATGCTTTGCTATTAATGTTCCTATCAACTTCAGAACCTGGATTCTATTTTATCCCTATGTCTGAATACAGAAATAATTGATTACATGTGAGTTAATGGACCATATTACAGAGAAATAATTGGTTGGTTTGGGATTTTAATGCCAGCCAAAAGCAACACACAATCATTTAGAAACATCAGGAGAAAAACTAAGGGTGTCGATAGCATAGTGCAATGTGAAAGCCAGTATCCCAGCTTCTATATAAGTGACGAAATGTCTGTACCTCCTATTATGACTGCCTCATCCCCAAAGAGTCCCTATATGGACAGGCTGATTTTCATTACTGTAAAATTATGCATTTTATTTTGGAAGCCAGAAACATGAATCCTATTCCCATGCTGACAATTGGGTTTCAGAATTGTTACATTGAGCAATTTTCACTACTGGAACATGAAAGAATTCTCCAAGGGCTTCTATGAAGGCATTTGCTGATTATAAAAAGATACAGATGACAAGTAGGCTTCCTTTTGGGGCTGGATATTGCCTTGAGATAAGCAGCATAAGAAATGGTGCCTGCGACAAAAAACCAACAGGCTAAAGAGAGCAGAGAGTAAAAAGGAAAAAATGTACATCGTGGATACATTGTTTAGATCCAATCTTAACCAGCTATAGACTTCTCATATCTACAGAGTTCATTTTACACAAAATAATAAGGATATGTGTGTTGTTTTAGCCACAGAGTATGGTAGGGGGTTTTTACATGAAGCCAAAAATACCCTAATTGAACAAAGTCTATTAGACTAGAAGGAAAATGGGGAAAGTTGAAGGTTAATAAAATGAATAAATACAAAATATATAATAGATGACAAGAAATGAGTTGGGAATTTAATAGGTTAAAAACAAGAAAGATAAATGATGAGCAAATAGGAAAGGTCAAATATAAAAGAACGGAAGAATAAAAAGGATTTTACAAATCTTTATAGAACACTGACTCTGCCCAGTCACTAAATCAAATTACACGAAGTAGAAAGTGATTTGTTTCCAAACTTTTTCAGCCATTCATCTGATTTTTGTTTCATAATATCAGCAATCTCTCAAAAACAGTCAGCTTAAATTTAGTGATCCCGTTTTAAGTAACAATTATTATCTCAGCATTAGAAGCTTTATCTTTTAAAGATGGTAATTATATTTTTTCTTATTATTGTTAAGTATTTGAACAAAGGAGTTGCCATTCAACAAAACAGTTCATGAATACAATATATGCTGATCAGTGTCACCCCTCTCAACACTCGGACCCACCCCTTTCTCACTCTTAAGTTTGCACAATATGCATCCGAGTTTCAATTCATCATGTCAATATCTATCTATCTAGATAAATAGATAGATAGATAGATAGATAGATAGATATATTATATAGATGTATATATATATATATATATATATATATATATAGAGAGAGAGAGAGAGAGAGAGAGAGAGAGAGAGAGAGAGAGAGAGAGAGAGAGAGAGAGAGAGAGAGAAAGAGATCTAACTTTCACAGAGGACAGAAAACATGTATCCTTTGTCTCTCTGAGCCTGGCTTACAATTGGATTTTACCCATCATTCTTCCTGATCAGAAAGAATAATATTATGTCATTTGCAGGGACATGGATAGACTTAAAAATTGTCCTTATGACTTACAGAGCCTATAGCTATATCTCTTTGTCTTTAATCTACAGAAGCAAAACTTCAATTAACTTACAAGGATTTTTAAAGTCTAATTCATTGTAAGCCCTCTTATCTCTCAGACATTGTCATACATAAGGATTTGAATATAAATCCCTAACCCCACACCAGAGTTTACAAAATAGGAATCATCAAGGAAAACTTTTACAAATGAAAAAGTAGAGACAGAGCAATCACCTGAATCTCAACATCCCATGGATGAAGTAAGAAGGATATGATCCACAGGCACTCAAACCAAAGTTCTAGTAGTGAGGAGGTGTTGTGAATTGGAAGTTGTGTCTAATCCCAGTGTGATGATATTTTAGAAGTGGACCCTTGGGGAGATGGTGAGGCCACAGGCAGCGGCCCTTGTGAGCAGGATCGGTGTCTTCATAGGAAGAGATTTAAGCGCCAGCTAGCTGCCCTTCTACCATGTGAAGATAAAAGAGTCAGAAGTATGCCAACTAGAAAAGGATTCTCTGGAGAGGGTCTATGAGCAAGCTAGCAACCTGACATCAGACTTCAGCCTCTGGAGCTGTGAGACATACACTCCTGCTCTTGATAAGAACCCCACATATGACATTTTTTTATAGTGATCCAAACCAACCAACACTGGTAGCTTCCTATCATATAAGTCTACAGCCAGGATGTACCTTGTATCTGTGTAGAAATAGAAGATTCAGGCATTCTGTCTTGATGACTCAGATTCCCTGAGTTCTTTCCCACTATGCAACCACAAGGGAGGAATAACTGCCCCTGTAAAGCTATCCATCAACTTTGACTCTTGGCAAGAGATGAAGGAGGGCATTCAGAATCAGTTAGAAGTAGATCCAGAGCAACCAAGCAGTGTCCATCCTCACAGCCACTCTGTCAGAAACTAGGTCAGGGCAAGGTTATAACGTCCACATCCCCATCCACACAGCCCTGTCTTTTCCCACAATTACATGGTGGCCTGTAGTTTCTGAACCTTTATGTTATGGTCTAGTGACTCAAGAAGACTGAACCTAAATGTGAGCATACACATTCAGAAATAAAGATGGCTATTTTTCCTCAAATATGTGGCTCTCTACATCAAATATGAAAGTCAATTTTTATTGTTATTGTAAAGGTGATACACAAAGGGGTCACAGTTATGTAAGTCAGGTATTGAGTACCTGACTTTTTAAACAGTATCATCTCTTCCCTTACTTTCTCTTAGTTTTTTTCCTCCTAACCCTTTTTCCCACAAGTGGTATAGTTCATTTTCAACATAGTGTCTAGTGAGTATCACTGCTGCATTTGTTCACCCTTTCACCTACCATTTCTGTGCTCCCCAATACCTGCCACAAAACAGATAAACATACATACAAGACAAAAAGCACAGATATCAACAACAGTGACAATGGATATAATAAAAACAAAAAGCAAAATAACAAAACATTTCTTGTTTCCATTTCTTGGTATTTGTCTAGCTAAATATCATTTTATATGATCACACAAACATAGTTACTGAGCCTTTGTGATCCTCTCCTAAAACTAGCCTTCTTTGGTCTCACTGTGTGAATGTCTAGAGTCCTGTTTAATTTGTCATGTGCGAGTGTATCTTTTTGTCTTTCACCATCCTGTATGTTTACTTGTAAGTAGAATTTGCCTATAAATCTACAACAAATGAAGGAAACCCTACAACATATGTTTCTTTGAGTCTGGCTTACTTTGCTTAGTATAATTTTTTCCAAGTCTTTCCATTTCCTTACACATAGTGCAATACCATTCTTTCTGATGGAAGCATAGAATTCTGCTGTGTGTATATATACCACATTTTTTTGATTCACCATCCATTGAGGGCCATCTGGGTTCATTCTATAGCTTGGCTATGGTAAGCATTGCTTCAGTGAACATGGTTGAGCTGATAGCTTTAGTGTGGCTTAATTTGTCGTCTATTGGATAAGGCCCAGGAGTGGGGTTGCTGGGTCAAGGGGAAGCTTTATGTTTAGTCTTTTAAGGAACTACATACTGCTTTCCAGAGTGGTTGAACAGTTTACATTCCCACCAACACTATTCTAGAGTTCCCTTTAAGCTACTTCCCCACCGAATCAGTTATTACTAATTTTCTTGATAATGGCCATTCTACCGAGGGTGAGGTAAAATCTCAATGTTTTGACTTGCATTTCTTTTATGGCTAGAGATGTTGAACATTTCTCCATGTGTCTAGGCCATTCTTACTTTGAGAAGTCTCCCTTTAGGCTTTTAGTCCATTTATTAATTGGGTTATTTCTTTGAGGGTATATTTTGGAGAAAGATAATATTCTACACTATGAGTATATTTTGGATATAAGGCCCTTGTCTGATGCATAGCTAGTAAAAATTTGCATCCATTCTGTGTGCTTCCTATTTATCTTTCTAGCCACATTCTTTGCCATGTAGAAACTCTGTCATTTGGTGCAATTCCATTGATGCAGACTTTCAGAGATTTGTTGTGATACTGGATCTTAGCAGTTTTGAATCATGCCTAGAACCCTTGTGTTTCCCTTACCCCTTCCTGTCATATTTCCATGGTATCTAGCCTTACACTGAAGATTTTGATTCCTTGTGAGTTGATTCTTGTGCAAGGTTATATATAAAGATCTAGCTTCAGTTTTCTGCATGTGTCATAGCCAATTTGAAAAATCCATTTTACTGCTATAATTCTGGATTCTGAAAGTGCTATGCCATGGAGAACACGGTGCCCAGTGCAAGAAATCCATTTCAAAAAGCTGGCCTGAAGTTCCTCAAAAGACTAAACATAGAGCTCCCCTATGACCCAGCAATTCCACTACTTGGCATTTACCCAATCATCCAGAAACAAGGGCATACTAAATCCACTAGCACAATGATGCTCATTGCAGTACTATTTACCATAGCAAAGATATGGAACCAACCTAGATGTCCCTCAGTTGATGAATGGATCAACAAGATGTGGTATTTATACACAATAGAATTCTATGCTGCTGTCAGAAAGAACGACATTGCCCCATTTGTAAGGAAATGGAAAGACTTAGAAAAAATCATATTAAGTGAAGTAAGCCAGACTCAAAGGAACTTAGGCTCAATGGTTTCCCTCATTCGTCATAATCAGTAGAAACCTTGGGCTCTTCTAGCAGAGATTTACAATAGAGCAAAGCCTAGATACATAAGGCCATATAGCATGGTGCTAAATGAAAGGACCTCCAGGCTATAGAAACAAAAGCCATGTAATGAGTGATTGCTGTCCTTAATGTACTGTTATCTCTCATCTCATATTGTTACAGTATTTCACCTTGTTATCTGATATATTGTATATATGCTTGATTGGTTATTTGAAATAGGATAGGGAAGGGGGAAAACAAGATGAGGGTTGGGGATGGGGGGAGGGAAATGGGGACCAAGACATGGGAAAGGGTGTCAATGTTTGTGAAGTAATGCACCTTCTATCTGGTGAATATAATGTAACCCTTCTATTAATTACAATAAAATATATATATGAAAAAAGGCTGGCCTGAGAGGAACAGATTCCAGTCCTATAACTCATATGTGTATGTGTGCTTATGCATGTATGGATATGCTTATATGTGTAAGTTGACAAACATGCTTATGCCCACACACGTGTATATATGAATGTGCATGTATCCTTATGTGTGTGTATGTATCTATATATGGATGTTTGCGTGTTTGTTTTGTGTATGTGCACATATGTGTGGATATGTGTTTATGTGTGACTATATGTGTATAGATGTGTGTGTCAATATACATATATGTATGAGCGTCTGTGTGTGTGTGTGTGTGTGTGTGTGTGTGTGTGTGGTTTGTGAATGTGCTCTTAGGATGATGAGAGGGGTGAAAAAGAGGACTTCTAGGAGATAGGGACATGGTTACAAAATGAGTTGAGCAAGGCAGCCTGGAGCTACAGCCTTCCCAGAATCTCAGCAATGCCACATGTTCAGCCAGCTGCAATTTCTAGGGTCTCTTATTCAAACTTTTGCTTTCCATTAATTTTTCTGGCCTTTGATTTTGACTGTGGTTTGACAACCCAAAGCAACTCACACCACAGCTCTGGTGTGATTAGTATTAGACATATGAAGAGGTCGGGCCTTTCAGAAATGGTAAACCACAGTGGCTCACAATGGGATCAGGCAGCCTTATAAAAGGTTTTATAGTGTGAGACTATTTTCTTGGACAAATGCCTGTGCCATATGAGGACTCAAGGTTCTGAGCACCATGTTGGAAGCAGAGATGGAATCATCCCCCAACAATAAATCTTGAATTTCTTACTTACCACACCTACCAGTGACAGATTTGTGTTCTTTTTACATTACCTAGTTTCAGGCATGTTGTGATAGCTTCAGAAAAAAAAATGGACTAACATGGTTTCCCTTCTCAGTTTTATCAATTATAAAACAACATATAACACAAAAAATATTTTCCTTGTCTATTTTTGAAATGCCTTTAAAATATCTAATTAAGACAAATTAAGAAAATATTTTAAAATATCAAAATACAAAAACATTATTGATATGTCACAGTAATAGGCTTATTACTAATGTCTTCATGTTTTTTTCTCCAACTATTTCTGATACATGCATGGGTTTTGTTTGAGTTTTGTTGTTGTTGTTATTGTTGTGTTTGGGGAGTTGTTTGTTTTTGTAGGTCATGGGGCTTGACTGCAGGCCCTGGGTGCTGTCCCTGAGATTTCACTGAAGACTAGTACTCTACGACTTTGAGCCACATATCTACTTCTAGCCTTTTGGTGGTTAATTGGAGAGAAGTCTTATGGACTTTAGTGCCCGGGCTAGCTTTAAACCACAATCCTCAGATCTCAGCCTCCTGAGAAGTTAGAATTTGGGGCATGAGCCAATGACACCCGGAAAATTTTGTATTTTTTTTTGCCAGTCCGGGCTTTGAGCTCTGGACCTGAGCACTGTCCTTGGGCTTTCTCAAGGCTAGAGCTCTACCATTTGAGCTCCAGCACCACTTTCAGCTTTTTTTTTATCTATGTATGTGGTACCAAGGAATCAAACCTGGGTCTTCGTGCATGCTAGGCAAGCACTCTACTGCTAGGCCAAACTCCTGGCCCCAAATTTTGTATTTTTTAATAAAATTGTGACGTGCTGTTTTGCTTTCAACCTTTCTTCACATTTAATAAATGGTGTTCCATGTCATTGAAAGCTGTATGTGACATTTTTGGTGAATGTTTCATGGGTCATACTACACAACATTAGCTCTAGGCAGACATTAGTGTGTTCCCATGGTGAGTGCTATTATAAGCGTCTTTGTGGAGGAACTGTCCTCCATACCTGACATCCTTCTCTTAGAAAGGAACTCCCCATGGATAGAATTTCTAGGTCAAGTGAAGTTCATCTACAGTAATCTGCTTCCTGAGAACACTGCAGGAAGTCACCTGCTCTTGAACCTTGGATGACTCTGTGGCTTGCTTTAGTCAATAGGACATAGCAGACATGAGAGGTAACCAGTTCCAGGCATAAGCCTTTCAATAGCCTGGCAACTTTTGCTTTTGTATTTTTATGAGAAGTCTGACTCCCCTGCAGGATCCCTGCTGTAAGAAGCCCTCATGTGGAAAGGCTAGAGGAAGATCACAGAAGCCCTTGGCCCTGTGAGCCCAGCACACAGCCAGCACCAGTGTGCCTGCCCAGGAAAGCTGCCCTCGAATGCCCTGCAGCCTCAGTGGAGCTACCCCTGATGGCCCACCTACCCAGATCATGTGGCAAAACTGGAGATGAGTGGGAGGGGGTGTGAGGAGGGAAAGTGGGAGAAAAACATGGGAAGGAGTATCAGTGTTCAAAATTATATCAATGTACGCACTACCTGACCAATGTAACTGTAACCCCTCTACATATCACCCAGACAATAAAATACATTTAAAAAAAAAAAGAAAGTCAATAAATACAGTGGTTGTTGTTCGAATCCACTAGCCCAGGAATAGTTTGTGATGCGGACAGATAACTGAAGAGAACATTATAATCAGTGTGTACTGCTAAAAAGCACCCCAAAAGAAAATGCTAAAGGAACTGTCTTCCCCAAATTCTCAGATCACCATGCAGTCCCTTGTAAAAGTATTTGTTATAGGTAACAATTAGGAACTGTTTTATTTTGAAAACTAGAAGAAAGGATATAGGATATTTTCACCATTAAAAAATGGCAAATAAAGAGATACATGTGTTTAACTTCCATGTATGCACGTATTACACATCTCACAGTGCTCTACTTACCTTTACAGTTCTTATAATTTTATATATGAGGTTTAAAACAAATTAACTTAAAAGGAAAATGCAAGCTATGCCACAAAATCACATGTTCTTTCCTTCCCAAATCCATTCCACAATCTTTCCACCACAAAAGAACAGCCAGCCAGGCCAGGCCAGATAGGGAAAGCAATCCATCCAATAATGTTGGGGTTCCATCTCTCTAACACCCTATGGAAGACTTTCTCAAGACTTTCTCCTTCCTAAGCCAGGAAGTCAAAAGTACCAAAGTTTGCACCCAGGCACTGAGGAAATTAGTAGATCACACATAGATTCTAAATTTTGTAAACTTTGAGCCTGATGACAAGATCAGGTTCAGGGGTTATTTTGTATCCGATGTTTGAAAGTCTGTCTCTCTTTTGTGTTGGATAAAAGATAAATGGTATTCAGTTGAACAAAAGGGCAAAAGGTGGTTGGGTATGATGACCCACTCCTGTAATTACAGCTACTTGGGAGGTAGAGATTAGGAAAAATCGTTGTTCAAAGACAGACCAGACCCAGGCACGGTGGCTCACGCTTGTAATCTCAGGAGGCTGAGATTGGAGGATTACAGTTCAAAAGCAGCCCAGGCACTAAAGTCCATGAGACTGTTATCTCCAATTAACCACTAGAAAACCGGAAGTGGCGCTGTGGCTCAAGGGGAGGGCAGTTCAGCTCAAGGACAGCACCCAGGCCCAGTGTTCAAGTCCCACAACTGACAAAAAAAAAAATTAAAAATACACACCAGACAAAAAGACCCCCTACCCAGCAAACAAGGTGTATATGATTGGTTTTGCCTTTAATCTAACCAATGTAGAAGATTTAGAAAGGAGAACTGGGGTCAATGGTCGCCTGGGAAAAAATATAAGGCTTTATCTAAAAAAATAACCGAAGTAAAAAGAGGCTAAGTAAGAAAAGGGGAGAGGGGGAAGGAGAGAGAGAGGGAGAAAATGGAGAGAGAGGGAGAAAGAAGGAGAGATAGGGAGAGAGGGAGAGGGGGAGATGGGGAAAGAGAGAGGGGAAGGGGGGAGAGAGGGAGAGAGAGAGAGAGAGAGAGAGAGAGAGGGAAAGAGAGAGAGAGAGAGAGAGAGAGAGAGAGAGAGAGGGAAAGAGAGAGAGAGAGAGAGAGAGAGAGAGAGAGAGAGAGAGAGAGAGAGAGAGAGAGAGAGAGAGAGAAACACGCAGGACTTGTATAGTAGAAAGCATTGCAGGCATGGGGCCCTGAGTCTAAACTCGAGAACCACCACCCCCAAATAGGAGAAAAGAAAGGAAGAAGAATGCCATTTCAAAATTTCATATGTAATAATAAAAGACCCCGTATAGCAAATACACTTCTTAGCAGAAAGAACAGCGCAGGAGGAATTTCAATACCAAACTTTAGACTCTATTACAGAGCTATAATTATCAAAACAGCTTGGTACTGGCACAAGAACAGGCCTGATGACCAATGGAATAGAATTGAGGACCCAGATATTAAACCACAGACCTATGGCCACCTAATCTTTGACAAGGGAGCCAAAAAAATAGAATGGAAGAAAGACAGCCTCTTCAACAAGTTGTGCTGGCAGAACTGGTTAAGCACCTGCAGAAAACTAAAGCTGGATCCTTCTTTGTCACCCTACACTAGAATTAACTCCAAATGGATCAAACACCTGGAGGTCAAAGCTGACACACTGAAAACTTTACAGGAAGGAATAGGAGATACACTAGGCCTCCTTGGCACAGGTCGAAACTTTCTTAATAAGGACAAAGAAACACAACAAATCAGAGAAAGGCTGGATAAGTGGGACTGCATTAAACTGTGGAGCTTTTGTATGGCAAAAGACATAGCTAGTAAATTAATTAGGAAGCCTACAGAGTGGGAGAAGATCTTCACCAACCAAACAACAGACAAAGGCCTCATATCTAAAATATATCAACAACTCAAAAAATTGAATCACTCCAAAACTAATCTCCAAAGTAACAACCATCCCATTAAAAAATGGGCCAAAGATTGTTGTCCTTAATGTACTATGTTGTCTCTCATCTCCTTTGCTGTCCCTTGGTTATCTCATATTGGTATAGTATCTCACTTTGTTATCTGATTTATTGAATTTATTTGTATTTGGATATTTGAAATTTGATAGGAAAGGGGGGAAAACCAAGACGGGTGGGGGGTGTGGGGGGGAGGGAAACGGGTACCAAGACATGTGAAAGGGTATCAATGTATGTGAATTAATGCACCTTCTATCTGGCAAATATCATGTAACCCTTTTACTAATTACAATAAAATAAATAAATAAAAAAATAAAAAAAAAATGGGCCAAAGACTTAAAGAGAGTCTTCTCTGAAGAAGAAACAAAAATGGCCTATAGACACATGAAGAAATGCTCAACATCTCTGGTCATAAAAGAAATGCAAATCAAAACAACTCTAAGATTCCACCTCACTCCAGTTAGAATGGCCAGGATCAGAAAAATGAATAATAACAGATGCTGGAGGGGATGTGGCCAGGAGGGATCACTACTACACTGTTGGTGGGAGTGCAAACTCGTTCAACCACTATGGAAAGCAGTGTGGCAGTGCCTCAAAAGGCTAAACATAGAACTCCCCTATGACCCAGCAATTCCACTACTTGGCATTTACCCAACCATCCAGAATCTAGGGCATACTAAATCCACTAGCACAACAATGTTCATTGCAGCACTATTCACCATAGCAAAGATATGGAACCAACCTAGATGTCCCTCAGTTGATGAGTGGATCCACAAGATGTGGTATTTGTACACAATGGAATTCTATGCTGCTGTCAGAAAAAAATGACATTGACCCATTTGTAAGGAAATGGAAAGACTTAGAAAAAATCATATTAAGTGAAGTAAGCCAGACTCAAAGGAACTTAGACTCAATGGTTTCCCTCATTTGTCATAATCAGTAGAAGCCTTGGGCTCTACTAGCAGAGATATGCAATAGAGCAAAACCTTGATACATAAGGCCATATAGTAAGAAGCTAATTGAAAGGACCTCCAGGATATTGAAACAAAAACCATATAACGAATGACTGTTGTCCTTAATGTACTATGTTGTCTCTCATCTCCTTTGCTGTCCCTTGGGTATCTCATATTGTTACAGTGTCTCACTTTGTTATCTCATATATTGAATTTATTTGTATTTGGTTATTTGAAATTTGATAGGGAAGGGGGGAAAACCAAGACCGGGGGCGAAGGGGGAGGGTAATGGGTACCAAGACATGTGAAAGGGTATCAATGTATGTGAATTAATGCACCTGCTATCTGGCAAATATCATGTAACCCTTTTATTAATTACAATAAAAATATATAAAAAAGAAAGGAAGAAGAGAGTGATTGTCCCCATTCATATTTACTGAATATTTGTTTCTCTCCTCATCTGTGGCCCCTTGTGGTTAGGCAGAGCCCTTGGACTCATTCTGAGCAAGAAGCTGGGAGGGAAAACACTGTGATGTGCTTTCAAGCCAGAGCTCTGCATCAACAGTGCTAAACCTCCCCAGCTTTCTTTATTCTCCATACACTAGTGCCAGCAATTTCCATGACAGTGACTGTGTAACAAACAAGAATACTGCTCCCTATAGTCATATAAAGGACACGGAGCAGGAAAAAGAAAGAAATTCTTACTGTGTTCAGTCTTTGCAATTTAGGAGCTGTTGTTCCCTCCTTCGGTACCCTCACTCACCCCGCCACTCCGCTTTACCACAGGACCTGGCTAGAATGGAGCTAGCTCAGGACGCTCTCCTTCCGGTCACTCTTCATTCCATTGCTTGTGGATTGTTTACTCATCTTACCATGCTTTCATGTATTGCTCACTGATGCTCATCTCACCTTCTCATGGCAAGAAAGCAGTTTCCTTTTTATGATTATTTACAGATCATGCATCCATTATCTACCATCCTCTGTCATATATCACCTAACTATATCACCTTCATATGTCATCTGTTTATAATCTATCTATATCCATCATTATCTCTCATGTATCTATAGCTACCGTTTTATCTATCATCATCTGTCATCTGTCTACGTACCAACCTAACAATCTATGTGTTGCCTTAACATCTCTGTGCTGACCCATCTATAATCTATGTGTGTTCTATTTTTCTGTCTTCCTATTGCTTATCTGTCTATCCATCTAACTTTAATAGCCAAGCTGCATATTTTCTCTAGAGAAATGATAGGGGAAGATGGAGCACTCATCATAATGAAAAATGAATAATCTAAACAAAAAAGTCTAACAATTTTACATACTCAAAACAAGCAGAAAAATGTCAACTATAGTGCTCTGAACACACAATTCTGCCACTTGTCTATCTTAATTTTGTGATAATTAACACCACTTTGGTGTGCATTAAAATTTTTCATACCGTTTATGTAATTAAAGCGAAAGCTCTCACCTGCTTCCAAGTTGTTGCAGGTGGGCGGAAGTGAATTTGCTAGGCAAAATACTTACTTAGCTATAGAGTGAAAACCTTTTGCTACTGTTTGTCTCGATTTCTGGAATTCAGGGGTGTAGGGGTTTTTTTAATGAGGAAATCTTGAAGACGTACAGTGTATACTGATCTTTACATGATTTTGTTTTATTCTTTTAGTCCAACAAATGATAGATTCACATGTTGTCCAGAAATCACCTACAAAAGCAAATAGCAGATTGCATACAGAGATATCCCTTGAAAATCCTTCGGCCTCATCTATCGGTGAGGTTAGAGAAGTTACGGGAAGATGATCAAGAGGCATTGCACTCGGAATCTGACATGTTGAATTGAAACCCCTTTGTACAACTATCTAAACATGATATAAATAAATAAATTCAGACCAGTAGTTCACATCTGTAATTCTGGCTACTTAGGAGACTGAAATCTGAAGATCACAGTTCAAAGCCGGACCAGGTAGGAAAGTCCATGAGACACTTACCTCCAATTAACCACCAAAAAGCCAGTAGTGTATATGTGGCTCAAGCATTGAGTGAAAAACTGAAGGGACAGCACTTGGGGCTCTGAGTTCAAGCCCCACTACTGGCAAATGTAGATAGATAGATAGATAGACAGACAGACAGATATGCATGTATGTATATGCGTACATGCCTATCTACCTACATACATACACAGATTTTTAAAAAATCTTCACAAACTTGGGAAAGCTTGGAGTATTAGAGTATACCAAATGAAAGCAATACTTCAAAATTATTATTACTTTACAATGGTATGAAAGCAAATCCATACAACCACTTTCAGATAATAATCAATAAATTAATTTTACAGCTGAAAACTGAAAACTACTCAAATGTCTATCAGTAAATGGACATATGGCAGTATCTCATACAGGAGAGTACTAATCAGTGCTAGGAAAGAATGAACTATTGATACATGTAACAACATGAGTAAATCCAAAATAATTACGCTGAATAAAGGTTTCCATGTTGTATGATTCTACTTCTATAAAACTCTAGAGGCCAATACGCAGTGACAGAAAGCAGAAATCAATTATTAGAGAGAGAGAGAAAGGGGATGTGATGATGATGATGATGATGTTGAAAGAAAGGCATCTTTTTTTTTTTTTTGCCAGTCCTGGGCTTGAGCTCAGGGCCTGAGCACTGTCCTTGGACTTTTCTCAAGGCTAGAGCTCTACCACTTGAACCTCAGCACCACTTCCGGCTTTTTTCTATGTATGTGGTACCAAGGAATCGAACCCGGGTCTTTATGCATGCTAGGCAAGCACTTTAACCACTAGGCCAAACTCCCGGCCCCAAGAAAGGCATCTTTAGGAGTGATGAATACAGCCACATCTTGTCTTATGATAATGATGACTTTAAAGAAGTATGTGTGGTATGTATGTTACGTCAAAACTTAAGAAAAAAGCTCTCTTTTTCTGAACATTGTTTTGAAATATTTCTTTCTTGATGATTCTGCCATTTTTCTTTATGTAGAGTGTATTCAGTTGTATATCTTCGGGAGGGTTGGGGAGGTACCACATTTGAGGGGAAAGGAGTGAAAGTGCAGCAGTGGCGCTCACTGGACATGGATGAATGTGAACTGAGTACCTCGTGGGTGAAGCTGGGAGGGACGGGAAGAGAGTGAGGGAACAGGACACACCGTGTGAAGGACGTGTACTCACATTCCCTGACTCATGCAATTGTAATCCCTCTGTGCATCACCTCCAGAGTAACAAAAAAGAAAAACCTCAACAGCTGTATACTCAAAATTGATTTTTCTATTATACCTAATTTTAAGTGTAGTTTATATACCATTGCAGTTTGTGTTCCAAAATTAAAATATACACCTGAAAGGAGCTAACTACAGCCTATCACAATATGCTCTTTCATATGGAAAGAAATGTCCAGTTACACCTTTTGCTACGAATAGAGTAGGTAATCTGTTTGAGTAGATCATCTTTCTAAAGTATTCAAAGATATGCCCTGCTCTTATTAGTCTTAAATTGAAGTAAACACCCCTGCTTTTCTGGTATTACTTTGGATACAAATATTAAGGAGGATCAGGGCTGTAAGAATACTCTCAATTAGCACAAACTGCCATTGGTGAATTAATAAGATGGCATACAGTTTAATTAAGTCACCAATCTCAGGAGCATGCTGAGCTTCGCTGGACTATGGAGCTGGCAAATTGTCCTCTGGAAAACCCATTGACCGCTCAGGAGGAAAGAGCTGCATTCAGGAAGTGAAATAATCTTGGATTTATGTCAAGAACTCATAGGTCACACTGTCAACATTAATAAATAGGACATAATCCACTTGTACACACAAGCTTTATCATTCAAATAAAAACCTGTCCCAGCCAAGCTGATGGTCATGCCCAACATTCTATGGTCAAGTGTGTCCCAAGATCTCATGTACTTGTGTGGGCTGAAAAGAAATGGAAAGTTAAGTCTGTTGGAGACACTTCTATTTAATTTATTGTGTATTACTTGTTAGATAATTAACTTCTAGCTATGGACTACAGCCTTGCTTTATTCAAGCTCTAAGCCTGGGGCCTGGAATGATACATGAAATAATAATCATACACAGCATGTATTATACTCTGGGCTGTCTTTCTAAGGACTTTATATTCATAAGCAGAATTCCTCCCAACCATACCATGAGGTTGATATGAATATTAATGGTTAATGATATGATTATTGTAATTTTTTAACAGTGTTGAGTGAATAAGCTCAGGGCACCCAGACCCTGACTGAAAAATAAAGACACATGGAATAACCAGGAATGTAGTACATGGAAATCTACCATACAGGTGTACATGCATACACTAAGGCACACACACACACACTCCTGTGCTATTAGTTAATAGGACTTTGCTTACAAAAATGTGAAGGGAAAGCTGGTAAAGCATGTCCAACAATGTCCAGGCTTGGTGGTCTTTGTAAAGTCCTTAGCACCAAATAACTTTTATCTCCCTCTCCTTGTTCCAAAATCCAAAAGCCAGTAAAATGAGTGAGGAAGCTGCTTAGGTAAGGATTGTGCCAGAATTGCTAATGCAGGAAATAAAGCAGTCCTGGACTGTGTTGGCATAGGAGAGAGCTAGTTTCTCCTGATCCTAGAGGAAGGGAAAGACAGGAAAAAAAAATCACCCAAGTTTGTAAACGTTGCCTATGTAATTGAATGCATCAAGAACAAAAGAAAAAGAGGGGGGAGGAGACATTGGACTTCATCTTGAAGCTATGGATAATCCAAAGTAAGGAATGGGGCCGGGAGTTTGGCCTAGTGGTAGAGTGCTTGCCTAGCATGCACAAAGAGCATGACCAAGGACCCTGGTTTGATTCCTTGGTATCACATACATAGAAAAAAGCAGGAAGTGGTGCTGAGGCTCAAGTGGTAGAGCTCTAGCCTTGAGAAAGTCCAAGGACAGTGCTCAGGCCCTGAGCTCAAGGCCAGGACTGGCAAAAAAAAAAAAAAAAGTAAGGGAAATTATACAACAACCTGCTGTACCTTTTTTGAGTTTTGGTGGTACTGAGACATGCATCCAGGTCTTTGTGCATGCTAGGCAAGCACTCTACCACTAGGCCAAACTCCCACCCCCTTTTTGAGTTTTTGCTGTTGTTTCCTTGTATAGAAAGAATGCAGTATCGAAGGTTTTTATAGTCACATTGCCCTGCTCTAAAAGATTTACTGCCAACTTTGTTCTAATCATTTTGCTAGTTGCCCTAATTCCCCTAGAGAATGAGTGCTTCTTCTAATTCCATTTTGTCTTATTCCATTTGTGTTGCTGTAATAAAATATCTTAGATTTGATCATTTATAAATAGCAGATATTTAGCTCCTACAGTTTGGATGTGGGGATGTCCAAGATCAAGTCACTGGTAGATATGGCTACAGCTGCTTCCAAGATGGCACCTTCTTACTGTGTCCCCACATGACAAAGGGTAGAAGGGCAAGCACTAATCCCACTACATTGAATAACCTCCGAAAGACCACACCTCTTAATGCTTCTACACACCAGATTGTGTGTGAGCATAAATTTCGGAGGGTATCCTGTCCTTCCAAGCATCGCACACAGTCGCAGCCTTATTCCCAAGATGTGTTACATAAGTGCTGACACAGAGCCAAAAGTCTGCAGTGACCTAAGGCATTTGAAATCGCTGAGAAATCCTTAATAGGAATATCAAGAAGTAAGTCAGAAATAAACACCATCTCCCACAGCCCTCAGGCAATCGATTCTTACAAAGTAGAGGGGAAAAAACACAAACACCTACAAGAGCAGCGGGCAAGAACTCACAAGCAGAGCTTACCTGGGACTGAGTGTGAGGTTACTTGCATTGCAACTGTAAGGTATACCCATACGTGAAGCAGCAGATCAGAGCTGGATACTGTGATCATAAACCAGAGCGTCTTAATTCATGTTTTGGGTTTTTTTGGGGGGGGGATTTTAATTTTCTGTAAGGAAATTGGCCTCCCAGTGTCAGAGAAACTATTCCACCAGAACAACCCTGTGCCTTCACTACTCCCAGCTTCTAATAAACTTGCTCTAGTTTTGATCTGAACGACTTCATGTAACACTGATGACCCTGCAAAAGTGGTCTTCCACAAGGCCACCTTTCCTTAACCTTTCTTTTGTGTTTCCTTCATGTTTCCAGAAGAGCATTTTAATTTTGGATTCAGTTTGTTGACATCATGTTGCTTTAGATTTGGTTCATTTGAATGGTTTCATTTGGAATCATTCTGAATTTTAATCATAAAGACACTCTGTCTTCATCTTCACCACTAGGGTGGCAGGGTCTTGTCCCCAGTCACCTACACTTCTTCATGGAAACTTAACACACTCTAAACGACAGCTTCGGCTGGTCTCAGAGTGTCCTGGGCATAGAGACTCTGCCTATGCTAAAGTTCCAGCCTCTAGCAGAAGCACACTTTCTTCTCCACTCTCATCTGGTTGTGGAACCCACTTTCAACATTCCTTTAAATGTTACCTCCTTGACCAAGTGTTCCCTGGCTTACTCTCTCTACTCCAACACAGCAACCAAGTATTTAATTTATGATGTTATGAGCTGGTAATTTAGGCTACACTCCATCAGCAGCTCTGTGATTTCAGCTGAGATTCTTCATGAATCAGCTTAGCTATCAAAGGTCTAGCTTGGGAATTCTTTGCTAGAGGAGTGAGTTTGCCCTCTGCTCCACATGGTCTCTCAAGTTTTTGTTTGTTTGTTTGTTTTTGCTTTTTGTCTTTTTGTCAGACATGGGGCTTGAACTCTGCTCCGGGCCTGGTGCTGTCCCTAAGCTTTTCAGTTCAAGGTTAGTGCTCTACCAATTGGAGCCATACAGCCACTTCGGATTTTCTGCTGGTCTATTGTAGATAAGAGTCTCATGGACTTTAATGCCCTGGCTGGCTTTGAATCCTGATCCTCAGATCTCAGCCCTCTGAGTAGCTAGGATTACAGGTATGAGCCACAGCACCCGGCTCTCTCAAGTTTGTTCACATGGCAGTGGAAGGACTCCCAAACAAGAGAGGAAGCATTTAATTGTTCACAAGGTTTAGACTCAGAAACTGGTACCTTGTCACTTCTCTTGACCAGAGCAAGTCAAGGGGAAAATGAACTCAATGTCTACATGCAGGAATTACATGGGGAACACTAGAAGGAAATTCATTTGGAACCTTTTTTTTTTTTGCAACATATCCCACACCCTTAGTTAGACAAACGAGTGTCAATCACTGTGTTCTCATTTCCATATGCCTCAAAACTGAAGTAGAATAAGATACAGCATTACCTGACTCTCTTAATTATATAAATAACAGGGACAGTTTCCTGTAGTTGGGGATCCTATTTGAATGAAAGTATTGTGTCTTATTTACGTTGGTGTCCTCCCAGTTTTCAGGCCAAGTGCTCCATGCAGGCCTAGCAAATACTTATTGAAAGTGGAGGTTGGGGAAGACTTTCATCTATAGCTGGCTTCTACAATTCATGTCATTCTTAGCAGAGTTAGTATTTCGTAAGTTTCTGATCAAAGATGACAAATAATGGTAACAGTCATCCGTTGGTATCCAGGAGAAACTGGCTGGTTCTGGAATTCTCTCAAATACACAAATCTGCCAAGTCACATAGTGCAGGCACACAATCCAAACATGTTGTCTATATGTCTTAAATCACCCCTGGATAATTTATAAAAACTACTAGAAATGCAATATGAATCATTGCCACGTTGTATTGTTTAGGCAATAACAACAAGGAAAAACAAGGTTCATGTATGTTTAGTTACAGCCCAGCCCCCATGGGCCAGATTGCAAAGTACATATCAGGGAGAAGATTAATATGTTTTTCAAATATTTTTGATCCCAGCTTTTGGAATGCACAAATAGATAGATTTCCTATATTCCCTAAGTTTTCCACCTTGATCTTCTCAATAGTGTTTCTCAAACAATCCCTAATTCCTTTCAAAGGAAAAATATTCTGGGGGCCAGGAGTTTAGCCTAGTGGTAGAGTGCTTGCCTAGCATGCAGGAAGACCTGGGTTCAATTCCTCAGTAACACATTCATTAAAAAAAAAAAAAGGCCGGAAGAAGCAAGCATAAAGGAGATCCAAATAGAAAAAGAGGAAGTGAAACTTTCCCTCTTTGGAGATGACATGATTCTCTATTTAAGGAACCCTATAGACTCCACTCCCAAGCTCCTTGAGCTGATTCAAAATTTTGGCAAGATAGCAGGGTATAAAATTAACCCTCAAAAACAACTGCCTTCCTATATGCCAACAATGAGAAGAACAAGGCAACAATCAGGAAAACACCTCCTTTTGCAATAGCCTCAAAGAAAATAAACTACCTAGGAATTAACTTAACTAAGAATGTAAAGGACATTTTAATGAAAACTTTAAAACCCTGAAAAAGGAAATTAAAGCAGAACTGAGGAAACGGAAAATGCTCCAATGCTCCTTGATTGGAAGAACTAACATCGTGAAAACAGCAATCTTGCCAAGGGCTAACCACCTATTCAATGCAATACCCATCAATATCCCAATGTCATTCTTCAAAGAAATAGAAGAAACAATCCAAAATTTCATATGGAACAATAAAAGACCCTGTATAGCGAAAAGACTTCTTAGCAGAAAGGACAGCGCAGGAGAAATTTCAATATCAAACTTTAGACTGTATTGCAGAGCTATAGTGACCAAAACAGCTTGGCACAATAATAGGCCTGAAGACCAATGGAATAGAAATGAGGACCCAGATGTTAAACCACAGACTTATGGCCACCTAGTCTTTGATAAGGGAGCCAACAAAATAGAATGGAAGAAAGACAGCCTCTTCAACAAGTGGTGCTGGCAGAACTGGTTAAAAACCTGCAGAAAATTAAATTTGGATCCTTCTTTTTCACCCTAGTATTAGGGTGCACTAGGATTAACTCCAAATGGGTCAAAGATCTCGAGGTAAAAGCAGATACACTGAAAACTTTACATGAAGGAATGGGAGATACACTAGGTCTCCTTAGCACAGATCGAAACTTTCTTAATAAGGACCAAAAATCACAACAAATCAGAGAAAGGCTGGATAAGTGGGACTGCATTAAACTGCAGAGCTTATGTATGGCAAAGGACATAGCTAGCAAATTAACTAGAAAGCCTACAGAGTGGGAGAAGATTTTCACTAACCATACAACAGACAAAGGCCTCATACCTAAAATATCAACAGCTCAAAAAATTAAATCAGTCCAAAAATAATCTCCAAAGAAACAACCATCCCATTAAAAGACAGGCCAAAGACTTAAAGAGACTCTTCTCTGAAGAACAAATAAGAATGGCCTATAGACACATGAAGAAATGTTCGACATCTCTGGTCATAAAAGAAATACAAATCAAAACAACTCTAAGATTCCACCTCACTCCAGTTAGAATGGCCAGGATCAAGAAATCTAATAACAACAGATGCTGGCAAGGATGTGGCCAGAAGGGATCACTACTACACTGTTGGTGGGAGTGCAAACTCATTCAATCACTATGGAAAGCACTTTGGCATTTCCTCAAAAGACTAAACTTAGAACTCCCCTATGACCCAGCAATTCCACTACTTGGCATGTACCCAATCATCCAGAAACAAGGACATACTAAATCTACCAGTACAACAATGTTCATTGCAGCACTATTTACCATAGCAAAGATATGGAACCAACCTAGATGTCCCTCAGTTGATGAGTGGATCAACAAGATGTGGTATTTATACACAATGAAATTCTATGCTGCTGTCAGAAAGAATGACATCTCTCCATTTGTAAGGAAATGGAAAGACTTAGAAAAAAATCATATTAAGTGAAGTAAGCCAGACTCAAAGGAACATAGGCTCAATGGTTTCCCTCATTTGTCATATTCAGTAGAAACCTTGGGCTCTCCTAGCAGAGATTTACCGTAGAACAAAACCTAGATACATAAGGCCATATAGTATGACACTAAATGAAAGGACCTCCAGGATATAGAAACAAAAGCCATATAATAAGTGATTGTTGTCCTTAATGTACTGTTATCTCTCATCTCTTTTGCTGTCCCTTGATTATCTCATATTGTTATAGTATTTCACCTTGTTATCTGATATATTGTATATATGCTTGATTGGTTATTTGAAATTGGATAGGGAAGGGGGGAAAACAACATGAGCCGTGTCGAGGGGAGGGAAATGGGGACCATGACATGAGAGGGGATATCAATGTATGTGAAGTAATGTACCTTCTATCTGGTGAATACCATGTAACCCTTCTATTAATTACAATAAAAATATATGATAAAAAGCTGGAAGTGGTTTTATGGCTCAAGTGGTAGAGCTCTAGCCTTGTGGAAAGCACAAGGACAGTGCTCAAGCCATGAATTAAATCCCCAGGACTGGCATATATATATATATATGTATATATATGTATATATATATATATTCTAACGGACTGCTGTGATTATATGAGTTCTTGGTACTATAATATTCATCATATGCAAACATAAAGTTTGCATAAAATTCCTGTAACTCTTAACTGACTACAATCAATTAAACAGAAAACAAAACTACAATACCGATAAAAATCTAATTAACATTAATTTCATGGGACACATAATCTGGTTTTGTTGAAAATAAATCACCACTTATAGGAAGAGCTACCAGTCTGGTACTGTCTGTGTTCCCTTGAGTGGGTGTGCTTGTCATAAACATTGTAGAGATAACCTCCTTTGTCCACAATCTCCATCTCCACTGTATCTGAAAATCACTTTCACTATTCCAATGACTCTTTAATTTTAATTTTTTCTTTTTACCTATCATTTTCCAAGTAGGTAGAAACTCAATCTCAGCCAATCCAGAGATTGTCTTGCTTCTCCTCATAATTATGTTTAAGGTCTTGGGGAGTGGCAGTGTGTGGGATGGAAATAGGGGTACACAGTAAGCAGATGGATGGTGGGTAAGAGGAATTAAGTACATGATCTCCAAGTCCTTTAACTTCATCTGCATTCATAAAAAAAAAATCCTACTATCAACATATGCTGATCACTCTGAGGAGTGCTTCCTTTCTCTCCATGGAACTCTTTCAGTCTCCTAGTGTGTTAGCCCCACATCCATGCCAGGCTAAAGCAGGAAACTCCATCATTCTATCAACCAACCCATCTCCCAGCCATAGGCTATGACTCAATAAGACTCTAACCCTGGAATCAAGGATCAGAGACACTCTACTCTCATTCCTCAAATATATATATTTTGTCTAGAAAGCAAGATGCTGGGAAAAGTCTGACTGGGGTTGAATTCCTCTAATATCTCCACTAAAAGTTGAATGGAAAAAAATATTTTAAAGATATTGAGTCACCATGTCACTAGCCCATAGTGAACTCAGGTACTGAAAGCATGCAGAAGTATTCTATCGTATTTCCACACACAAATGCAGCAGCACAAATAACCTAGAATATTCATTTGTTAAAAGAAAAGAGTAGTGGCTCGTCATCCTAATTAAAACATGCCTGAAAGTTCTTATAGAGAATTCTGAATTGCCCAGGAATGCATCCTTCTTTCTCAGGAAGCTGTTGAACCCAGTTTGATAAAACACATTACAACCAACAGCCTTCTCTTCTTTCATGAAAGGAGATGATGAACAGCTAAGCTAGCAAGTGGTGTAGTTGGCATGGATGACCTGTTTTACTTTTAGATGGCAACGTGTACCTTACATTTTCAGTGAGAATCTTCCAAATATCCCTACCATGTGAAGGACTGACTCACGCCTAGGTCAAGCAGCAGGACATTCAGACCTGAGCTCAGTGGAAAATCCCTATCACCCCAGGAGGAACATCTCACTGTGGACCCAGCTGAAAATACCCACCACTAGTCCTCAAATAATGACACCCTGATTTTTATTCCTTTGTTTCCTCAATAAGACCCATATAAGCCGGACCCCAATTCCAGTCCTTTATACAACCTCCATAACCACGGGAAAGTCTGTGCCCCTAGCTGACAATTTATGACACTCAAGACTCCCTTCTGGACCTTTAGAAATTTTGGTTGAGGAGGACTAAAAATCTAATGCCCTAAAACACAAAGGCAAACCTGTGTAAGCATTTTCTAGTGCATGGAGAGGAAAATGTTGCTTTGAAATAATAATTAATAATAATAATAATAGCAAATTTGAGAAAGCATTCAAAAACTTAGACACAGGCTTCGATGTACCTCTGATGCTAACTAAAACATGGTGCTCAAGTGCTGGCATGTACATAACATATTTGAGGACTACAGTACTACAGTACTGAGCACCAGAATTGTTAGAGTTACTTGTTCAACTCCAGCCATCTAGATATTTATTTGGAAAACAATACCCAAAGCTGAGCATTTCACAACTACGAGAGTTCCTAGCTAGTGCCTATTAGTTATGCAGGAAGCGGAGATCTAGAGAACTGCCATTTGTGGCAGGCCCAGGCATCTTCAAAATAGTCAAGCATTGATGCAGGCATGGCCCAGGTGGTAGAGTGTCAGCCTGGCAAGCGTGAAAACCTATTCTTAAAGATAATAAAAAGGTTTTGTTTGAGCTTGCAGCTCTCTTAACTATGGAATGGGATCTATATTAAATTTCATTTTCTCTATCACTATTTACTATGCACCAAGAATAACCATGATATATTGCTAGGTATTAAAGTAGAAAAATCCAAATATTTTTTTAAAAAGGCACCCCTAGATTATAGTGTAGGAAACGAGTAGCTGAGGCAAGAGAAATTATGTATTATTTTACACACACACACACTCACACACGTGTTTTCTATATGAAGACTAGTATTCTTAATAGTATCATGTCTCTCTTAAGTACATTTTACCTTATTTTACCTCTAGAGAAACTGATGCTCTTACATTGCTGTTGGTAGAGACGCTGGGATTAAAGCCACTGGGTTTAGCACCAAAGTGCTTAGTACCTGTACTGTACCTAAATAGACTCCCCAAGTGTATTTTTTTACAGACACTGTTCAGTGGAGCCAATAATTTTAAGAAATACTTCATACTGTCTCCTCTCATTAGATTTATAATGCACATTCATTTGCATATTAAGAAGCCTAACTGTAGAGAAATTTTAGTTTTTCCTAAAACAAGCATGCAAATTTTTTTCAAAGGACCTCTCAAAACTGCATGCCAATAATAATTAATATTTCCTAAGTATCTTCCACATGCTAGAAGCTGAAATACCAGATACCAGATACAATACCAGATAAGGGGATAATCTCTACAGCCAGAATGCCCTGGTTCCAGCCCCAACTCTAACATGTTATTAGATACTCTATGTTGGGCTCTATTGTCTAGATAACTAAGCCACATCTCCATCATCTGATTCAGTAAGAAACTGTTGTTCATTTATGAAAAGTGTAATAGAGATGATTTGATGAGGAAGTTTCACTAGAAATTTTCCAAATGATGACTCAGAGACACCAGTTGTTTGAATCTACTATCATCAAGAAAATGTGTTTTATATATATATACACAATGGAATTATCCTCACCCATTGGAAAGAATGACATTGTACTATTATAAAGAAATGGGAAGACTTGTGAAAAGTTGTGTTAAGTAAAGCAAGTCAGGTCCAGAGAACCACAGGATGGATGCATCTTTTCCCTTGTATGTGGAGGCTAAATCTAGCTTACAAATTCATAAATAAATAAGATGGATGGTATGCAATTTGCAATTGTATATAGAAATGTATTAACAAAATCTGGTAGTATAATTCCTGGGAATTACATTAGATTCAAGTACTGTAATTCCATCGAAAGACAAAAATCAAAGATTAGCAAAATAAAACACCAAGAAGCAGAGAGTGGATAAATGAAGAGAAGCAGAAGAGAATGAAGTCAGGAATCCAGTGTAGTCTCTGCTGGTGGGTCACGCCTGTAATCCTAGTTATTCAGGACACTGAGATTGGAAGATCAAAGTTCAAAGCCAACTTGACAGTTAAGTCCAGGATACTCTTATCTCCAATTAATCACAAAGAAAATAGAAGTAGAACTGTGACTCAAAATGGTAGAGCTCTAGCCTTGAACAAAATAGCTCAGGGACAGTACCTAGGCCTTGAGTTCAAGCCCTATGACTGACCCAAAAAAATGTATATTCAATGTATATTCTACAAAAATAAGATGAGTGAGGAACACGGTAGCAGGGAAGAGATATATGCAAAGGGGTGACATTGATCAAGATGCATTGCGGTCATAAACTGCTTTGTTAGGTGGCAACTCCTTGGTACAACTGCTTAAAGAAAATAACAAAAAAGAGAAATATTAACTATTATGAGTGTTTTAAAGTTAGACATGGAAGCAAACCATAATTTCGGTCTATATTTCACTACACTTAAACCAGTCCTATAGCCACTATCTAACACTAACAGGATGGGATGGGAAATACACTCTTCCACTGTGCTCGAGAAAATAGTCATTGAAGCCAGGAGCTGATGGCTCATGCCTCTAATCCTAGCTACTCAGGAAGCTGAGATCTGAGGATCTTGGTTCAAGGCCAGCCCGGGAACAAAAGTCTGTGATACTCTTATCTGCAGTTAACCACTAGAAAACCAGAAGTTGCTCTTGTCTGAAGTGGTAGAGTGCTAGCCCTGAGCAGAAGAGCTCAGGAACAGTGCCCAGGCCCACAGTTCAAGCCTCACTACCACCACCACCAACAATAAAAGTAGTCATTGGTTTCACCGAAGACATAACATTGTCCGACACATTTGCCTGCTATGTAGATCCAAGCAGGTTTCCAAACACCTTTGTGACTCAATTGACTTATTATTACTGGAAATTTTTTCTCCATGGATTGTTGTAGGAGTTGATTTACTATCTTATGCTAATTTTAAGTATCTGATTTTATGTGGGCAACTATGTATAGTTCTAATAGAGAAAGGCAGCGTTTTTATCATAATAGAAGAGTCTCAGAGAAACTAGGTGATGTGTCTATAATTACTCAATTGGTATAAAATTGGGGCTCTTCAGAAAACTAAATCAAAAGGAATATGCTGATATAAAAAGGAGACTTGTTAAGAAAATTCAGATCATATATTTGTAAAGCATACACAATTCTGCATTGTAGATCAAAGGACTAGAGACTCAGGAGAGACCACAGTATATACAAGGCTACTCTGAAGGCCAGTAGGTAAAGAATTCCATCTTGTCTGGGGAGAAAAGATCCTTCTGTCCTACACAATCCTTCAATAGACTGGACAAGGGTGATGACCCACATTAGAGAGGGGAAACTGTATGGATTAAAAATTCTGATTGTAAAAAAATAGATATTTAGAATATTGTTTTATAAAAAAAATCTGAACACCTTTGGATCCAATTCATTTAATATATAATTTTAACCAACCAAGTTGGCAAGTATCATCAAAGTTTTCAAAACCTTTCTTGAATCTTGTAACCCATTCATTGTCTTTTATTGGTGTGCATGAATTGTACAAAGAGGTTTCATTGTGCTATGTCCATACATGCACATGATATTTACATGCAGATGTACTTTGAGCATCTTCACCCCTTCTATTACTCGATTATCCTCTTCCCCTCTTTTAAATATAATTTTAATATGATTTATTATTCCATTTTTATTCTTGCCTGATATCCACTCATGGTTTAAAGTGGTTTGTTGGTCACATAGAAGGCAAAGCATCACATAAATAATTTGGAGGGAAAGTGGGAGAAAAATATGGGAAAGGGTAACATTGTTCAAGAAGTAATGTACTCAACCACCAATGTAATTGTAACCCCTTCATACATCACTCTGATCATAAAAGATTTTTTAAAAGAATTATTTTGTCAATGTATTCTTTTTTTTCTTCAATCACTTATACTTTTCAGAGAGAGCACGAAGAAGGGAAATCAAAATGAACTCCACTCTTTTCCTCTCGAAACTGAATTGTTCATCCATTTCTAGTATTGCCCATTCTCTAGTACAACCAAAATTTTTCTAAGTTGAGCATAGTTTAAAATGAACAAGTTTGGCCTAGTGGTAGAGTACTTGCCTAACATGCACCAAGACCCAGGTTCGATTCCTTGGTACAACATACATAGTAAAAAGCTAGAAGTGATGCTGTGGCTCAAGTAGAAGACCACTGGCCTTGAGAAAAAAAAAAGCTCAAGGAACATGCTCAGGCCCTGAGTTCAAGTCCCAGAACTGGTAAAAAATAAATTAAAAATAAATAAAAATTAAATGAACAACTTTAAGAGTCTATAGGCTAGCGATCAGCAATAGAAGTCACGGAGCTCACAGAGGTCTCTGATTGGCATTTACTCCTTGAGACTGATTTTCTTCCTAGAGCCAAGATGCATTTCATACACCCAGCAGCATATGAACCAAATTATGTCTTGCTAAGCAAGATGGAACTAAGTAGTTGCTTTCCATCTCAACTTTGCAACAAAATAGACATTAAGCAGGTGCATCTTTTATCTAACGAAACCTCATGCCAAAAATATGATTTTGCATCATCATCCTTAAAACTCACATCTCACGGGGAAGGAAAACACTGTCCAATTTTCTTTAATAGGAAAATTCAGAATTTCATATAGTTGATTGAGAATCAACTAATATTACCAAACACCAACCATGTTAACAACAATCCTATTTTCAAGTATAAAGATTAGTGTGCATCATCTAATTGTCACCTTGAATTATGAATTAGTTTGGGTGAAAACCTTACAAATACTGTAATTGACAAGAAGAAAATATACACGAAAGGGGACTGTTGCAGAAAATTCCAAGTGGTTTCTCTGACTGTGACCTCTTCTGGATCCTTAACAGTGTCTAACTCCTTTTGAAATTTGTTTTTTAAAATTAATGATTTGTGAAATGATTTAATAAGACTAATAAATGTGTTACAAGATAACCCAATAAACATTTATTGACCACATAACTTCAAATCAGTTACTAACAAAGAAAGGTACAGGGCAAATGGCAGACACTAACCTCAAATAGTTTAAAGTTGAGCAGGAAACATGTGAGACATACTCAAGAATTCATGACACGAGAATTAAGTATCACAGGTGTCTCTAACTTGCACACTACTGGTTGATTTGTGAATCAGGCTTGTGACTGCTTTTCTAATTTCCCCAAACTTCAGGCAGGCCACAGGTTAGCAAATTTCTGAGCAAAATCAATTCTCAGGCTTACTAAAGATTTGCAGGGACTGTTCTGATTATCGAATCAGAGTGTGGCATTTAAATGTCTTTGTTCTTGTGTGGAGTCGACAGCTGCGTTTGATGCTTCTTGCTGTCTTTCCTCATTTGATGAATGACTTCCTCCTAAACTGATGGGAGGACCCATCTTCAACTACTTATCCAAAATGATCACTCTGAGCCCATAGACATAGTACCCTTCTTACCTGTCTTGCTTTCTTTTCTTTTCTTTTTCTTTGTTTTCTTTTATCTTTTTTTGTCAGCTTGAACTCTGGGTCTGGGTGCTGTCCCTGAGCTCTTCAGCTCAAGGCTTGAGCAAGAGTGCTGCTTCTGGTTTTCTGGTGGTTAATTGGAGATAAGAGTCTCACAGACTTTTGTGCCCAGGCTGGCTTTGAACCGCAATCCTCTCTGCCTCCTGAATAGCTAGGATTACAGGGTGAGCCCCCAGCACCCAGCCCCTTTCTTACTTTTCTTACCTTCTGCCTATTAACTGTCAGTGGGGGCATGGGAATAAGGGGTATGGGTACGTGTTGTTCATAACAGTTCACACATAAAATTTCAGAATTGATGCACTTTGTATAAATGTTCAGTCTGACCTTCCTTATCCAGCATGGGCCCATGGGATAAGTGCCTGAACAATGTCTTCCAAGTTCAGAAAATGGAGAGAACAAAAAGGTCTTGTGAATCAGGAAGAATTTAACTGATGTTTTTGGAAACCAGTGGGATTTGGTAAGGAAAAGTTGAATCAAAGACAGAAAGACATATAAAGAATCATAAGGAAACATGACTAGGAAATGGCAAATAGTTAAAGTTTAAATCAAACACAGACAACGAAGAGGGAGAAGGCTTAAACAAAAGCCAAAAATAAACATTGACTTCATGCTACATTTGTTTAGATAAATGATCCTTAGTCTACAAATGTTTGTAGGAGAGCAAGATAGCTCCCTTTACTTGTAGTTACTCCATTTCTATTTTCAGGCCTACTTCGTTGGACTGGTAAATTTTAATCCCATCCTACTCTGCTCCCCTTTCTCAAAACCAAAGGTTTATACCACATCACAGTACTGGAAAGACATTGAACTACTGGATTCTTAAGCCTTTTGACCACTGTACTAAAAATATATATATATATATATGGGGTGTGTGTGTGTACATTTATATATCATATATATCACACGCAGATATATATGACAGGTGCCAGTGTCTCAAGCCTGTAATCCTAGCTACTCAGGATACTGAGATCTAAGGATCACAATTTAAAGACAGCCTGGGCAGAAAAGTCCTCGTGAGACTCTTATCTCTAATTAACTCTTAAAAACCAGAAGTGGCTCTGCTTCTCAAAGTGGCAGAGTGCCAGCCTTGAGCGTAAAGAGCTCAGGGACAGTGCCCAGGCCCTGAGTTCAAGCCTCATGACTGACCAAAAAAAAAAAAAAGAATCAGTAGAAACCTTGGGCTCTCCTAGCAGAGATTTACAATAGAGCAAAACATAGATACCTAAGGCCATATAGGATGACACTAAATAAAAGGACCTCTGGGATAACAAAAGCCATGTAATGAGTGATTGTTGTCCTTAATGTACTATGTTATCTCTCATCTCTTGCTATCCTTTGGTTATCTCATATTGTTACAGTATTTTACCTTGTTATCTGATATATTATATATATGCTTATTTAGTTATTTGAAATCAGATAGGGAAGAGGGGAAAACAAGATGAGGGGCGGGATAGAGGGAGGGAAATGAGGACCAAGACATGAGAAAGGGTATCAATGTATGTGAAGTAATGCACCTTCTTTCTGGTAAATATAATGTAACCCTTCTATTAATTACACTAAAAATATACGAAAAAAAGACAGACAAACAGAAGGCAAGGTTACTCAAAATTTAGAGATGTAATGGTTATAAGAGGTTATTGGAGTGGGCTCTCAAAGGAAAGCATCTTCATTCTCTTTTGCTTCTTGGCCATGAAGCTAAACGTTTTGCCCTGTAATGCCTTCCCACCCTGATGTCTGCCTCACTCAGGCCCAGAGTAATGGAAACAACATGGCTCCATCTCATTATATACAGGAATCTCCAAAGTTGCAAGCCAAAGTAAACCTTTTCACCTTGTGACTTGATTATCTCCTGTATTTTATCATATCAACAGAAAGCTGGCAAACACCAGGGTGTTATAGAATGTTTATTATAAAGAGGACTCTTAGCAGTACTCAAACCTTGAGAACACATACAGATAAACACATAAAAAATAACAGTGCATAAATCAGAACATCAACATTACTGAGAATGATGGATGAATACTCATTTTTATCGACACTTTTACTGACTGATCATTTTAATGCCCCTCCCCACTTAAATGGCTGACTTGCTTTGGCAACAAATAAAAAAAATCATTTTAAGGTTTTTCAAAAAGTAAAGTGCTCTCAAATCTTAAAGTTTGAAAAGCCACTAGGCTGAATATTCTGATGTTTCTCTTACCTCCAAATCTCTACTGCTCACTGTCAGCACATGACACCTTTTACTAATGACAACCTCCAGGACTAAAAGCATTGAATAGTTTACAAGTTTCAGCCTTTATTTAAGCCTGATAATGTTCTAAGCCACAAAGCTAATGTGGGTGTCAATCTGCTTCCCACTCTCACCCACGCCAAGTTATCCAAAGTTTAAATAGCCTAAGTGAATTGTAACAAATAATGAGAACTGGCCCTATGTACCTACTATCAATTTCCTGTCACATAAGCAGAGCCTCTCAGCTGTGCTGACTTCCAATGACCTATAAAGATTCTCCTTCCTAGAATAGTTCTCTGAACTTCAGTCTCACCTACAGTCTCACTGAGCTTTAAATCCTGCTTCTATCAAGAAATCAACTCTACCTTGGTTTGACCATCAAAAGATATAAATAAGCTGGGCGCCAGTGGCTCACACCTGTAATCCTAGCTATTCAGGAAGCTAATATCTGGGGACATGAGGTTCAAAGCTAGCCCAGACAGAAAAGTCTCAGACTTTTCTCTCCAATTAATCAACAAGAAGCCAGAAGTGGAGCCATGGCTCAACTGACAGACCACAAGCCCCAGAACCAGCACACAAGATAAAAAAGATGAGTGAAACTATTTTTCAGGAAACACAATAACTTTTAAGAGGGCTAAAATGGCATGTCAAATATGGATAGCTCAAATAACTTGTGTTTGGTTACTGTCTCTATTTCTCAAGAAAAGTAATCACAGCCTGGGAGTCATGCACAATTGTGCAGGACTCATACAATAATCATTTGTTTGGGTTTCACATAAGGAAAGAGAAAAGTATATCAAAAAGAACACAAAAGTATTGCATACTTAAAATAATAAATATGATATTGAAACAAAAGCCATATAACGAATGATTGTTGTCCTTAATGTACTATGTTATCTCTCATCTCCTTTGCTGTCCCTTGGGTATCTCATATTGTTACAGTATCTCACTTTGTTACCTGATATATTGAATTTATTTGTATTTGGTTATTTGAAATTTGATAGGGAAGGGGGGAAAACCAAGACGGGTGGGGGGGTAGGGGGAGGGTAATGGGGACCAAAACATGTGAAAGGGTATCAATGTATGTGAATTAATGCACCTTCTATCTGGCAAATATCATGTAACCCTTTTATTAATTACAATAAAAATATAAAAAAATAAAATAAATATGTTACTGCCTTCTTTTCAGCAATAGGTAAACAAACATCTTTATTTTTATAACTGAATTAAATATCTATTTTACCACCTCCACTTCCAACTAATGGCAAAAATATGTAACAGACTCCATTGCCAGTGAATTCTGTCACATGTAGTGATGCTAGATTCATTCAGTAAATTCCAGATTGTTTTCCCCCTTATCCTATAGGATGTAACATGGGTGGGAAAGCATGACCTTCTCTTGTCATCTGCTAGGTGATGTTCTGTACTGAAGCCACCATCTTCTGCTAATGTTGATACCCCCATGAGGCCACAGTCTCCTCAGAACTGCACTGGCCATGTGTTTACATTGCTTCTACACTGATCAGTCATGACCACTTAGGGTCCTTCTTTAATGTCCTTTCTCAATATCCTTCCTTATGTGTCTCATGTAGGCCATTCTCTACTACTGAGAAAAACAGGTAACTATTTCCACACACCACTGGAGCTAGAACTCCAGCTTGAGCATGGTTCCCTCAGGGACACCTGCCCAGAGACAACATACACACATCTCTGTTCTGAGCTCCTCCCAGAAGGCATTAACTTCCTTTACTCTTAGATATCCAAATTCAAAGAGGAGTAGAGCCCTTCATCTCCTGCTCCTACTCAGAACTTAGCCAAAAGGAATAAAAAAGCACATGGTTTCCCGTGCCATGCTCTAACTCCATATATTTCTCTTTCTCTTTCTCCTTCCTCCTTCTCTCTCTCCCTTTTCCCCAATCCTCAGCTCAACAAATGTCTTCCTAATTTTGATTTGCAAATAAGGAAAATTCATTTCTCTTTCACTACTTTCTAAGGGTTTTTTTTCCTGTCTTAAAAATGATTTACCAGCTTAAAGGTTTTTTACAGCTTTGTTGACCAGTTCTCCTTTATTTATAGGGAGTGAAGTTACACAGTGTATTCATAGATTGGGAATGGAAGTTTAGTTGGTACAAACTTCTGGCATGAAGTCTTATGCCATCTAAACAATATTTTGTTCCTATGACTCTTGTTTAAGAACATCGTCATAAATCTGAAAATATTTTACTTGAAAATGCTAAGTACTACATCATTTATAATAATAGCCCCAAACAAAAAGAAACTTCCATGCCTAAAAATAGAGAAGTAGAAAATTACAGACCTTTTCTGTGATGCAGTAAAGTGTGATCATTAGAAATTCTGCTAAGTAAGGGTATTTGTGACATAATGAAATGTTTTCCATAGAAAGGTAAATTAAAAAGTAAGTATAGCCAGATGCCAGTGACTCATGCCTTTAATCCTAATTACTCATATGGCTAAGATCTGAGAATCATGGTTTAGGGACAGTCCAGACAGGAAAGTCTGTAAGACAATATCTCCACTTACCCACCAAGCGGCCAGAGGGTAGAGTGCTAGCCTTGAGGAAATAAACACTCATTGACAGTGTTTAAGTTCTGAGATCAAGCCCAGGACCAGTTTAAAAAAAAAAAAAAAGAAAAAAGAAAAAGAAGTAAGTATAAACCAGATGCTGGGAACTATAAGCCTAGCTACTCAGGAGGCTGCGATCATGAGAATAGTAGTTAGAAGCCAACTTAGGCAGAGACAGCCACAAGATTCCATCTCCAAATAAACTAGCAAAAATCAAGACTGAAAGCATGGCTCAAGTAGTTTGCTAGCTGAGCAGGCAACAGAAGTCAAACTCTGGTTTTAGCATTAAAGAAAAGGTAAGTGAAAAACACACATCAAGTTTCCAAGACTTGTTCGGAGGAAGAATATAAAATGGTAATCTTTATACTAAATACATGTCAAATGGCTTAACTTTTCTGTGTGCATGTGCCACTTCCGGAGCTTGAACTCGGGATAGGTCACTGTCCCTGAGCTGTTGTGTTAAGGGCTAGTGCCTACCACTTGAGCCACAGATCCACTTCTGATGTTTTGGTGATCAATTGGAGATGAGTCTCACAGACGTTCTTGTTCAAACCAGCTTAGAACCCTCAGATCTTAGCCTTCTGAGTAGATAGGATTACAGGTGTGAGCCGGTGGTGCCTGGCTCATTTTGCTTTTTTAATGTTCTTTCTGTAAGATTTAGATTTCCCCATGCGAAGACTGGAGACATAGCTCAATGGTACAACTCTCACCTCACAAGTATTACGGTCTAAGTATGAGCCCCAGCACTGATATGTAAATGTGGCTTGAATTCTATTTATATAGGCTTTAGAGACTGGCACAAGCAAAGAGATCAATACACACTATTGTATTCCAATAATAGAGATTCATGAAGGTGAAAGTCAAATTCTAGGGCCAGGAGTTTGGCCTAGTGGTTAAAGTGCTTGCCTAGCATGCACGAAGACCCGGGTTCGATTCCTCGGTACCACATATATGGAAAAAGCCGGAAGTGGTGCTGAGGCTCAAGTGGTAGAGTTCTAGCCTTGAGAAAGTCCAAGGACAGTGCTCAGGCCCTGAGCTCAAGCCCAGGACTGGCAAAAAAAAAAAAAAAAAAAAAAAAAAAAAAAAGAAAGTCAAATTCTAATTCAGAGGTGCTTTAAAACAGCCCCTTCTGTCTCTTTCAGGTGTTCCTTTCCAGTTATGTTCTGCCCTTCGGAGTGCTCTTCACCTCTTACATGAGCATCTCATGGTAGATATTGTCTCTTTCCAAGAACAGGAAGCTATGCCACCACTACCAAGGCTAAGAAGACCTCACAGAGCAATGAGGATTCTTAATGAGCAGAGCAATAGAACATATTCTTTAAAAACAGAAAAAAGGTCACAGGGCTTGAACTCAGGATTTGGACATTGTCTCCATTGTCTCTGAGCTTCTGCTCAAGGCTAGCACTATTTTTTTATTTTTTATTGTAATTAATAAAGAGGTTACAGTTATATTTGCCAAATAGAATGAGCATTAATTCACATAGATTGATACTCCTCATGTTTTTGTCCCCATTTCCCTCCCCCACCCCCTTCCCTCATCTTGTTTTCCCTCTTCCCTTTCCTATTTCAAATAAATAAATAGATGTATGCACAATATACCAGATAACAAGATAAGATACTGTAACAATATGAGAATAACCAAGGGACAACAAAAGAGATGAGAAATAACATAGTACATTAAGAACAACATTCACTCATTATATGGCTCTTGTTTCTATATCCTGGAGGTCCTTTCATTTAGCCTCATCCTATATGGCCTTATGTATCTAGGTTCTGAGCTATTGTAATCCTCTGCTAGGGGAGTCCAAGGTTTATGCTAATTATTACAAATGAGGGAAACCATTGAGCCAATGTTCCTTTGGGTCTGGCTTACTTCACTTAATATGATTTTTTTCCAAGTCTTTCCATTTCCTTATAAATAATGTGATGTTCTTTCTGATGACAACATAGAATTCCATTGTGTATAAATATCACATCTTTTTGATCCTATCATCTACTGAGGAGCATCTAGGTTGGTTCCATATCTTTGCTATGGTAAATAGTGCTGCAATGAACATTGTTGTGCTAGTGGCTTTAGTATGTCCTTGGTTCTGGTTGATTGAAGGCTAGCACTCTTGACACTTGAGCCACAGTTCCACTTCTGGTTTTCTAGTTGTTAATTGGAGGTAAGTCTTACAGATTTTCCCACATGAGCTGGCTTTGAACCACAATCCTCAGATCCCAGCCTCCTGCATGGCTAGGATTAAAGTCATGAGACAGCAGCACCCTGCTAGCACATATTCCTAAACACATTAACTCTGTGTGCTTTCACAATACAAACTAATGCCCGATCATCATACCTCATTACCTGATTCATTGTGTCTTCCACCTCCATGGAATTTTGTCTAGTCAAATGTCACAAATTCTAAAAATGTCTATTTAGAACATGGCTATGTCTCCTCTAGCTGAGCTGGAAGTCATTGATGGGAGAAATCAGCCTGTACCTTCAAAGGCTCTGCAGGATCAGGCTAGGTGGACAAACATAGCCTGGGAGTGAGGAATTCCGGTACTGCCCAGTGGTAGGGGACTCACCTCCAGCCTTGGGATACCTGGACGCACAAGACACAGCAGCTCTGAGTAACTGATGTGCTGTTGCTGATGTTGATCTGAAGAGGAATTGTGCAAAGTCAGCAATACGGAGAGGAAAAAGCCTTCCTTGATACCCTGATTAAGAGTGCCTCAGTCCCACAGACTCACCTCCATTAGCCAGAAGCCATTCTGCTGTGCTTCTTTCTCAATGAGTAGACGTTGCAGCATTTCAGCCACTCTAAGCATGACTACTATTCATCCATGACAATCTACAGTTTATTTTTCTGTGAGAAGTGGCAAGGACACCACAACTGTAAGGGAAGCATAAATTCTTCAGCAATTTGCATTTGCTAAACAATCACTACCCTATGTGTTTTTTTTCCAAAGCTGCACATCCTACCCAATTAGCAAAATAATTTTCCTGCACTCTACACTTTCTACCTAAAATTCCAGAGGGAGAAAAAAAAACTCAATTTTTCTGATGTCTCTTCTAGATTGGAAAACAGAAACCAGTTCAGATACCTCTGTGCCTTCCCTGCTCACCAGACAAGTTCCCAATGCCATGGTGACCTTCTGACAAGTATGGCCACATTAGTAACAAACTGGCATCTCCAGGGATGAAGACACACTGGTAAGAAGTGACAAACCCCACTGCTGTGGGAATGTGCAAAGCAAGAACTTTATCTTGCTTGGGGGTTTTCTCTCCACAGTGCAGAGGCCTGAAACCAAACTGACTGTGCAATCTGTGCTTTGCTGTCATTTTTATAGCAAATGGCCTTCAGACCCATTGGCTAGACAAGGCAATGAATGGGTTTGTCTGTCTTGCTTTCTGTTCACCAGCCAGCCAGCATTCCATGTCTGGATTTCCTGAGGCCCCTCTCACAAACTATCATGTCTGTGAGGCTTTTCAGAAGGCCCTGTGTGTGTGTGTGTGTGTGTGTGTGTGTGTGTGTGTGTGTGTGTGTGTGTGTGTGTGTGTGTGTGTGTATGTGTGTGTGCATTGCTGTTTTCCCTCTCAAATTTCCTACCTCACTACTGACTATTTTTCTTATTCTGATTCTTTCTGGAAAGGGTAATTTCTCCACCTTGCTGTTTGCTTATTTGTTTACTTGATTGACTTAGGTATTTAATGCTTGTCTTACAGTCTAGCAATTCCACATTTCATTCAGATTTGTGCAGCCTTCTTTCCTATCCCTGTCCTATATCTCTTGGTTAATAAGTGTATTCAAAAATACAGAAGAAAACATAAAAAACATACTTAAGGGTATATGCAGTTTAGGAGAGAAATTATTTAACTCACTCTCAGATTTTAATGTCAAGCCTGGCACCAATGTCTCACACCTGTAACCATAGCTACATGTGAGGTAAGGCACTGGAGGACTGCAAATTAAGGAAAGCCTGAGCAAAAGAAAGTTCATGAGAAATACCCCATCCCCTCTCACCCAATAGCTAGGCATGGTAGTATGTGCCAATCACAACAGGGATGTGGATTACAGAGAGGGAGAAGTATAGTTCCAGACCCAGCCTGAACAAAAACAAGGAGTAAACCTTGTAAGATACCATCTAAACACAAAACACCTGTTCCTTGCACAGAGTGGGCTTTCAATACTCTGGATCCCAACCTGAATGGATTAACTCTCATCATCAGAACATGCTTCTCTTCCTACAACTGGAAGCCTCCTATTAGCCAAAGCTGGGGTTACTTGAATATTAGATACACAGTCCAAGTTATAAATAAGAGTCCATAGAGTAAAAGAGGAGTCTCACTTCTTTCCTAGATGGGCCTCAAACTACCATTCTCCCAATATCTGCCTCATGAGTAGCACAAGCCACCAAATCCAGCCTAATAATTAAGAGCATATTAATATTGCAACTTTTCTGCAGATTTAAAAATTACTTCTAAGGAAAACAAAATTTTCTGAAATCCCTAGGTGAAGACTGATAATCGGGCATCACACATGATGACAATGTGAATGTTACCTTAAGAAAAAGAATATTCTCAGTATGAAGCTAATTGAAAAGACCTCCAGGATATTGAAACAAAAGCCATATAATGAATGATTGTTGTCCTTAATGTACTGTTATCTCTCATCTCTTTTGCTGTCCCTTGGTTATCTCATATTGTTACAGTATCTCACTTTGTTATCTGATATATTGGATTTATTTGTATTTGGTTATTTGAAATTGGATAGGAAAGGGGGGAAAACCAAGATGGGGGTGTGGGGGTGGAGGGGAGGGTAATGGGGACCAAGACATGTGAAAGGGTATCAATATATGTGAATTAATGCACCTTCTATCTGGCAAATGTCATGTAACCTTTTTATTAATTACAATAAAAAATATTTAAAAAAAGAATATTCTCTGTCAAGCGCAATGGCTCATGCCTGTAATCCTAGCTACTCAGGAGGCTGAGACCTGAGGATAAAGGTTCAAAGCCAGCCCAAGCACAAAAGGATCTGAGACTCTTATCTCCAATTAACCTCTATAAAAAGGGAAGTGGGGCTTGGCTTAAGGGTAGGGTGGTACACTTGAGCTGAAGAGCTCAGGGACAGTGCCCAGGTTGAGTTAAAGCCCCATGACCCACAAAAAAGAGAGAAAGACATTGATATTCTCCTGTTATATTGTATATATATATATATATATGTTTATTAGAAATAGGTAAGGGAAAGGGAAAAACGGGATGATTGGGAGGGAATAGAGAGGGGAAGGGGGACAAAAACATGAGAAAGGGTATCGAGGTTTGAGAAGTAATGTACCCATTACCTGACAGATGTAACTGTAATACATTATTCTGAAAATATTTTTAAATGAATATTCTCAAAAGAGAAAGAGAGAGATACAGACTGTAAAAGTAAAAAAAAAATAAAAAATGAATATTCTCTTGCCAGGTGCGCTAGCCTAGGCACCAAAGTCCATGAGACTATTATCTCCAATTAAACACCAGAAAAGAGGAAATGTTGCTGTGGCACAAGGGTTAAGGCAGTGGCCTTGAGTTGAAGAGCTCGGGGACAATGCCCAGGTCCATAGTTCAAGCCACATGACAAAAAAGAAAAAAGAAAAAGAAATGAATATTCTCTTCTTTCCCCCTTATGGTTTATCTCATGTTGTTACTGTAACCAAATGTGGTACCTGGTATATTGTATATATATTTGTTTATTTGGAAAAGGGAAGGTAAAGGAAAAACAAGATGAGTGGGAGGGGGTGGGGAGAGGGAAACTGGGAGAAAAACATAGGAAAGGGAAACAATTTTCAAGAAGTAATATACCCACTACCTGATGAATGGAACTGTAACACCTCTCTACATCACCCTGACAATAAAATTAAAAAAAATAAATGAATAGGTTGATGTAATGAGTAATTGTTGTCCTTAATGTACTATGTTATCTCTCATCTCTTTTGCTGTCCCTTGGTTATCTCATATTGTTACAGTATTTCACCTGGTTATCTGATATATTGTATTTATGCTTATTTGGTTATTTGAAGTCAGATAGGGAACGGAGGAAAACAAGATGGGGGGAGGGGTGGGGGAGGGAAATGGGGACCAAGAATGAGAAAGGATATCAATGTATGTGAAATAATGCACCTTTTATCTGGTGAATATAATGTAACACATCTATTAATTACAATAAAACATATAAAAAAGAAATGAATAGGCTGCTTATTTATCTTCTGTCCTGTTATTTTTATAATAGCCTCTGAATGAATATTCACTATACTATCTAAAGCTATCATCCAGATAAACCTTTATCAGAGAACACTCATAGATATTAAGGAACAGTAATACTCATTTATACTTAAACTTCTGCACTAACTTTCTATGTAATAACTCTTTCTGACTAACATAATTGCATATGCAATAATGATCTGCCTGCATGTCTGTTCATGATAACCATAAATTAATGATTTTATTCTAAAACCCTATTTCCACAAACAATCACATCCTTTTGCTTCTTCTCTTCTACTTCTTTCTCATTAATAACAAGAGGAAAAATAGAAGATCTTTACAAAATATGCTTAATTGAACCATAATATAATTCTCCACTTTAACAGATATAGATGGATGGATACATACATATATATGTACATAGATTATACCTTGCTGCATAGCAAAAGGTAGACAAACATAGATGCAGAGAGATAACAATTTGTTGCATATCAGAAGTTTAGGCGAGCACTTTCATATTATTTCTGGAAATAAGAGGCCACACTGTTATAACTAGACTATCAAAGTCAAAGATCTCTATGATTTATAGCAACACAAATTTATAACTAGTTGCTATTCCAAGTCCTCCACCCATGAGCAATGAGATGACATGGGCATCCTTGTCCACACTGGATCCCTACGGCACAGGTTGGGTGTTTCTCCAGGGTCCTGTGCCAGCTCTAAAATGGCACTCCTCATTTCTTTAACTCATTGGCTAAAATAAATCATATAGTCTCGGCCAGCCAATGAAGATCCAGGACATGCTACCCTCACATAGACCTGAGGGACAGAGGATCTTCTCTAATGACTACAAAGTTCACTCATCTTCTTTTCCTTCCAAATAAGTCAAAGATAATCATGATACTCACGTTTAAACAAGAATCCAAAAATGTAGGCAATCTCTGATATTGATACAATGAAGGAGCCAGGATTTGAACTCCAATTTGTTAGTTCTATCCTTTATGCTCCTGTATGTAGATGCTCACCCCATTTCTTGATCTCAGCACAGGTTAAATGCACAGCTATGAGGGGTTGTACTCAGTAGTGTGTGATCTAAGATGGAAACTGAGGAGCTGCCTTACCTGGGAGAATACTATGTACTGCAGCCAGCGGCAGCTGTCCTCCAATGCACCCCACCTTCTCACGTTGGCCCCACATTCCTCAGCATGCCACCTAGATGACAACCTCCACAGCTCTCACTTGCTGCCAGCACATGCCCCTCCATCTGAAAAGATACCTTACCCTGACAACTCTTTCAGACAAGTGCATTGGCTGGCAGGATTCTAGCTGACTGCATTGATTTTCAGATGTCCTCATACAACTAAATTGAGCATGATTCTTTTATGCTCAGGGCATATTTACAATTTAGAAATCTATGATCCATGCTTCAGTATATTAGGAATAGCCCTGCATAAGCATCTTCCTGTCTCATTATTTAACAGTCTGCCAATGTTATAGGCTGCATGTCTTTGTCCTCCAAAAATCTCTACTTTGAAATCCTAATCCCTAGGAGGAGATGGGCTTTGGGGCAGGAATTGGGTCTTGGTGATGGAAATATCATGAATGAAATTAGTGCCCTTTTCTCCATGTGAGGGACACCAATAAGTTGGAGCCTACAACTCAGAAAAAAAGGTCCTCCTCCGAACTCAACCATGCTGACCTCTGAATCTTAGATTTCCAGCCTCCAGAAATCAGTTATGCTACTACAAACCAACTGGTCTACCTGGACTACCAGAACTACTAGCCAGGACCACTCCATGGGCCAAGTGAGGTGAGAGTAGCCAAGCCCAGCATAAGTGGAGTAGGGAGCTATGTGCTGCCCAACCCAGGTTGAAAACTGTTGCCACCTCAAATGGCAAAGAATGCACTTTCTAAGCCTGCCATAGTAGTTCGTGCCTGTAATCCTGGTTGCTTGGAAAGCTGAGGGGGAAGGATTGCTGTTTGAGGGCAGCCGAGGCAAACAGTTTATGACACACTTTGTCTCAGCCAGTAGCTGTGCCCAGAGGTATCTGTCATCCCAGCTATAAGGGAGGCTGAGAATAGGACGACTGTCGTTCAAGGCCAGTTCAGGCAAGGAGGAGGAGGAAGAAGAGGAAAGGAGGAAGGGCAACAGCAGCACCTGCACATGATGGTGACACCTGTCACCTCAGCTATAGCAGGAAGCAGGAAATTGATTTCAATCCAAGTGCAGGCCCCAAATGAATATCCAGACCTTATCTCAAAACAACCAATGCAGAAAAGAACTAAAGACAAGGGCCAGCAGGAAGGCACTGGCCTAGCAAGTACAGTGACCTCAGTTTAAACCCCAGGACATCCAGAAAACAACAAAAAAAAAATCCCAGGTTGATAGGATACATAGGCCATATAGGATGAGGCTAAATAAAAAGGGCCTCCAGGATATGGAAACAAGACCCATGTAATGTGTGATTGTTGCTCTTAATGTACTCTTATTTCTCATCTCTTGTTGTCCCTTGGTTTTTCTCATATTGTTACAATAGCTTACCTTGTTATCTAGTCTAGTATATATATGATTATTTGTTTATTCAAAATAGGAAAGGGAAGGGGGGAAGCAAGATGAAAGGAGTGGGTGGGGGAGAGAAATGGGGACAAAAACATGAGAAGGGGTATCAATGTGTGAGAAGAAATGCACCCTTCTATCTAGTGAAAATAACTTTAACCCTTCTATTAATTACGATAAAAAATATATGAGAAAAAAAAGACTTCAAAAAAAAAAAGAGTTGCCTTGGGCAGAGCTTTCTAAGGAAATGGGATGGAGATGGGGTGCTATGGCATACACACACGTGATGTGTTTTCTAATGTGGGAGAGAGAAATTCATGATGTTTCTAAGTTCATGGACTCAAATATGCAGAGGAGGCCTTGGAGGCACTGCTATGCTTTATCTCAACATCCCTTCAAATGCAGATGTGGCTCAGTATATTAGACTATCATGATTATGGGAGGGGACCTCTAATTTTCCTTTTCTTCCATGTATAGCCCTGATACCACTTGTTAACATGTGTTTTCCTCCCTTCTCCCCTAGGAAACCTTGCTTAGCAGATTCTAGTTTTTGTGAGGGTGAGTCTGTTGCAGGGCTTTAACTCTGGATCTGGATGCTGTCTTTGAGCTCTTAGCTCAAGGCCAGTGCTCTACAACTTGTGTTATAGCACCACATCCAGTTTTCTGGTAGTTATTTAGAGATAAGAGTCTCATAGACTTTCATGTCCAGGCTGGCTTTGAACAGTGATCTTCAGATCTCAGCCTCCTAAGTAGCTAGGATTATAGGCATGAGCCACCAACACCAGGCTTTGGCAGATTCTTTATTCCCACAGCAGGTATTCTACTTTTTGTACACATTGGTATGCTATACTTTTATTAGCAATGAGGATGGACTTTATATTGTATTAAAAAATCAATCAATGATCTGACCACTAAAACACTCCCTATGAAATATAATTATGTCAACTTCTACTTTACGATAGATGTTATAGCCTTAGAACCAAGCGTTGTTTCCAAAAACAAAAGATTAACAAAAACAGCAAACATTCTTCCATGATGTTGCTTTAAAAGTGATTTACTCAAATATGGAAGTAAAACACAAACCCTTCAGGACACAGAGAATTGATCTGTTTTGTTTTG